>NC_050532.1:28524424-28526021 GCF_002922805.2 Oryzias melastigma | reverse complement strand
TGTGCAGTCTGTCGTATGTGTGCAGTCTGTCAAACGTGTGCAGTCTGTCATACGTGTGCAGTCTGTCATACGTGTGCAGTCTGTCATACGTGTGCAATCTTTCGTATGTGTGCAGTCTGTCGTATGTGTGCAGTCTGTCAAACGTGTGCAGTCTGTCATACGTGTGCAGTCTGTCATACGTGTGCAGTCTTTATTGTGTTCAGTCTGATACTTGTGCATTATTATACGTGTGCGGTTTTGATATGAATGTCTGTCTTATTTGTAAATTAAGTATTTGGTCAATAACTAAAGTTCATCTCAATTCTTTGTTGGCAACGATAAAAAGTCAAAAGTTTTCTGTAAGTCTTCACAAACGGTTGTTGGTAATTTGGTCCATTCCTCCGTAGATCTCCTCTAGAGGAGTGATGTTTTTGTCCATTCCTCCTGTAGATCTCCTCTAGAGGAGTGATGTTTTGGTCCATTCCTCTATCAGATCTCCTCAAGAGGAAACACGTGTGTGACAACAATAGGATCGTGATCTGTCGTCTGTTTGTATATTTTAGATTTGAAAAAATAAAAACCCAAATCATTCTGAGTGACAATCTCTTTTCTCAATGAGTTTTCCCCCTGTGATGTCATAAGGAAAGGGTCCATTCACACTGCGCTGTTACTGAGACCCCGCCCACTTGTATAAATACTGCAGCTTGTTTCTATAAACCTTATGGTTTCACACAATAAACATCACTTTCCACGACAGCTTCCTAAACTCTCGCCGTGTTCTCCAAGGCTCCTCCCACTTTGTTATGGAACAGATTTGAATCATTTTCAATGTTTTAGACCATAAAGCATCTTTGGTTTGTCTCAAACTTTGTTAAAGTATCGAGACTCATCAGTTAAACTTCATTTATTCTCTTAGGTAGACCCCCCCCCCCTTCATGACAGAAGTTCCGATCGGAGCATCCCTCCTCAGGAACGTTCCGACTGCAGCTCTGAACTCTATCACAGTGATTCTGACAGAGTTATGAGTTTGACCTTCATTGTGCCGAGCACAGAACCACCCCCCCCACATGCAGCCTGCGGCCCTCCTTCCTTCCTCTGTCCAGCCCACCCGAGCTGGATCAGGACGCGTCCCACCTGCTTCCACTCAGAGCGAGCCGTTTGAAGCCCGCTGAGGGGGGCGGAGCCGGCGGAGCCTCGGGCCGCTCACATGCGCTCCCTCTGTAGACTCAGCTTATGTGTGTCTGGGTAATGCAAACAGAGGATCATCTAAATGCATGTGAACGCCTGTAATGGAGCGCTGTGCCGGCCGCCGGACCGGGACGCCTGCAGCAGAGATTTGCAGCGCGGCTATTTGTCAGGGGATTACGGCGGACTGCCAGGACTCTTCCAGCACCTTCACTTATTGCTCTGGGCATCGTCCTGTCGATGTGAATCTCAGACTGTGCTGCTCAGAGAAACATGAGACTCTAACTTTACTCAGGACGGATCTCCAGGCACACATGCTCTAACCTCAGCAGGTATTTGCCTTGGATTCAAACCCGCAACTTCACCAAGACACACTGATTCTTAAAGCAGCAACAAAGAGATCAGATTTACGCTCAAAGCCCCCCCCCCCCCC
>NC_050532.1:28518136-28524415 GCF_002922805.2 Oryzias melastigma | reverse complement strand
TGTAGGAGGTGGTTAATGATTTTAAAGCAGCATCTGTTTCAGACAGACCAGCAAGAAAACCAGCAAAACCCAAAAAAAAAAGATGACTGCTGCAGACAGACAACTGGAGCTGCAGACAGACGACTGCTGCTGCAGACAAACGACTGCTGCTGCAGATGACTGCTGCAGACAGACGACTGGAGCTGCAGACAGACGACTGCAGCTGCAGACAGACAACTGCTGCAGATGACTGCTGCAGACAGACGGCTGGAGCTGCAGACAGACGACTGCTGCTGCAGACAGACGACTGCTGCTGCAGATGACTGCTGCAGACAGACAACTGCAGACAGACAGACGACTGCTGCAGACAGACGACTGCTTCAGACAGACGACTGCTTCAGACAGACGACTGGAGCTGCAGACAGACAACTGGAGCTGCAGACAGACGACTGCTTCAGACAGACGACTGCTTCAGACAGACGACTGCAGCTGCAGACAGACACTATCAGCAGCAGTCGTCTGAGCTGCTGACCTGTCCAGCCCTCCATCTTGCGTCTTCTGGAGGGACCAGTCCTGCAGGTGCAGGTCCAGCATTCATGAAGCACAGACTAACTCGTCATGCTGTCAGTCAGAGCCGAGTGCAGAGAAGCAGCAGCAGAAATCTGGCGAGCGCGGCCCTCTGGATGATGTCAGGTCTGACCGCAGAGTGACTGCAGATTCTTGACAAATTGCCGTCTTTGATTTTATTGGCGTTTGACCTTGAAAGCGACGCGGGATCCCTCCATGTTATGAGCGGGCGTAGCTTATGAGCCAATGTGTTTCCAATAGAGTCCAGATCCATCCGTGCGAGCTGCTTTACGAGCTTTTTGAAGTGGTTATTCGGGGAGGAGCACATGTGAGAAGGACAGGGATCAGCTTTCCTAAAGCCGTCTTTAGGGCAGACGGGCCAGCCCTAAAATCATTTACAATGGCTCATATCCTCAGCTCGCAGAAATCAAATCTGAGCCAGACTGGCATCCAGAGTTTAAAGCCTTCATTCCCCAACTGGAAACGTTTAGCTTTCCATCACAATATCTAATACAGAGAGCCATAAAAAAGTGTAAGTACAAACTGCAAACCAGCACGGCCACATTCAGAACAGACGCGCAGCATCAAGGAGCGCCATAAAACATCTCCGGCCGATTCCAGCTGACGCTCGATGAAAAGGCTCGTGTGTTTGTTCCAGGCTGATTTATGCCTGTGAAAAGCTGAATCAGCGCCTTCCACGCACAGCAGAAACATCTGGAACCAGACGAAGATGCTCTGACCTCTGACCTCTGACCACAAACCAATGCAACTGTAGCAACAGGAGGTCTGGAACGTGTCCTTCTGGTCTGTGGAGGAAAATGAAACATTACATAAGAACTCCAGAGAAAACCACCTGATGCTGTCTGTCTGTCTGTCTGTCTGTCCACCTGTCTGTCCACCTGATGCTGTCTGTCTGTCTGTCTGTCCACCTGTCTTTCTGTCTGTCCACCTGTCTGTCTATCCACCTGTCTGTCTGTCCACCTGTCTGTCCACCTGTCTGTCTGTCCGTCAGTGAGGAGGGATGTGCTGCTGAGGAACTCTGCAGCATCTCTATGATCCAGACTGAAGGTCAAACCCAATGCCCCCCCCCCCCCGACAACAGCTGTAACAGTGATGGAGGAACCTGGTTTTCATTTACACTGAATCCACTTTACAGTTTCACTCACAGCAGGAAATCAACAGATTGTTATCCAGTCTGATCTTCTGATCTGATCTCAATCCACACTGCCGGAATGGAGAGTTCATTACTATCTAAACCAAACAACCACAAAACCTGCAGATAGTATTTGTTTACACAATGCTCCACCAGCTCCAACACAAAGCGGTCCAGCACCAGAACTTCAGAACTGACCATCAGAGAGCTTCAACAGTCTGAGACCGTCTTCAGTCAGAACCAAACCGTCAACCTTTTGGATGATCTGAGGAATGATTTCAGTCATTTCCTAATTCCTCTCAGGTCAAACAGACGATTAGTGTCGTCCCACCCAGACCCCCCGGTCCTGGGCTTTGCAGCGTCTGTTTGGGTGAGGGTCAGCATGCTGAAGGGGCAGTGTTTTCAGTGGGGGGGGGGGTACTGTAATGCCTGCTGCTCTTCCTGCCCCCCCACCCCCCCACAGCTATGCTGAGAAACAGAGAGACTGAAAGCAGAGGAAGGAAAGACGGCAGCTCGGTGTGAGATTCCTCTCCTCATGTAAAAACACCGTTACTGCAACTGTGTTTTCACAGCCTTCCATCGCGTATGAAGATCCCGTCATGACGTCAGCGTTTCCATATGCAGATCCCGTCATGACGTCAGCGTTTCCATATGCCGATCCCGTCATGATGTCAGCGTTTTCATATGCAGATCCCGTCATGACGTCAGCGTTTCCATATGCAGATCCCGTCATGACGTCAGCGTTTCCATATGCAGATCCCGTCATGACGTCAGCGTTTCTATCACGTATGAAGATCCCGTCATGATGTCAGCGTTTCCATATGCAGATTCCGTCATGACGTCAGCGTTTCCATATGTAGATCCCGTCATGACGTCAGCGTTTCCATATGTAGATCCCGTCATGACGTCAGCGTTTCCCTCCACAGAACACATTCCCGGCTAGAGTCACTTTCTCCCTCTGTAGCACAAACAGCCTGATCCTCGCAGGTTTTCACTGTGTGGGAGTCTGCCCTGAGAGCAGCGGCTGGTCCTCGCAGAGCTGCAGTGACTCCAGCAGGAACCTCCTGGAGAAAGAGGAAGTTCTTCTGAAGTTCTCATTAAATACATCAATAATGTTAAGGAATGGATGACGGGAGGGGCGGAGCTACCCCCCACCCCAACAAAAAGCTATGCCCCCCACTTCCACCCCCAGATTTTAACCCACATTAGCATCATTAGAGACACTAATTAATAATTCATCAATACAAGCTTCTTGTGAAAATCCTGAAACTATATTTTTAAATAACATAGAAACAATAGTAGTTAAAACTCCGCCCCTTGATGACAGCTGTTTTACAAAGAGCATCCCTGAAACGTCCCAACTCGGGATACATGTAGAAAACATCAGAGAAAACATTTGATGCAGATCTTAAAATCCCAATCCCAACTAAGACAGTCAGTGCAGAGACTTTAATCCGTGCTCTGATCACAAATAGACTGGACTAGTGCGATGATCTTTTATCCGGACCAGAATCCAGCGGGTCAGAATTATTTGACCTAAACAGAGAACTAGAGTCCAGCTCTGGATCCCTTTCAGATCCAGCTTCATTTTCCTTTCTCTAATCTTTGCTTCTCAGAAATACTCCTGAGCTTCTGCAGATCCCACTCCGAGGATCATGGGAGCTGCTCTCCTGATCGTCTCTGAGTTACTCTGACTGCCTGCGGAGAGGCCAAGCTCCTCCCACGAAACCAAGGATGACCTCCGCTCTGTAGCAAGATTATAATAAAAAACATGTTTTTATGCATTTATTAGCATTTCCGTCTGAGAATATTTCTCTCTTCTTTTAACCTTTGTAGACATTTTAGATCACTTCAGTTTTTTTATTGATGATGCTTTCAGAGCATTAATTGATGCTCATCGTCTGCCGCGCGCAGACGACCGCCACCTGCAGATGACTACTCCGTGCAGACAACTGCTGCCTGCAGACGACTGCTGCCTGCAGACGACTGCTGCGTGCAGACGACTGCTCCGTGCAGATGACTACTCCGTGCAGACGACTGCTGCGTGCAGACGACTGCTCCATGCAGACGACTGCTGCGTGCAGACGACTGCTCCGTGCAGACGACTGCTGCGTGCAGACGACTGCTTCGACTGCAGGAAAGGACAAGGCTGACGCGGCGAAGAATGAGGAGAGAAACAGCTGCGGCTCTTTTCTCTGAAGATCTGCATAATAATATCACACTCTGACATCAGATGAACCCAGGATCAAATGTAATCCCTGGTAATCCCTCATATTGTGGTTGAGTGGCACACAGAGAAAAGATTTGATTTGAATGCAAGATGGTAAATAAATGAAAGTACAGCAGCTCTGCGTCTGCTGATGAAACAGAGATCTGCTTTAGATGAGTTTGCTCTGTCAGGACGCCGGAGAGAAATGAACTTCTGTGAATGTGACAATCACGGGACTGAGTTAATGAAGCTTCAGGGAGCTGGAGGTGGTTGCTGAGTTACCTGAAGCTCCTGCTGCTTCAGAACATCCACGCTGGAGGTGAAGTGTTCACTGCATGTTTAGACTGCTGAGATCTGATCTGGATCAGACATGGATCGGACATGGATCGGACATGGATCGGACATGGATCGGACATGGATCGGATATGGATCGGACATGGATCGGATATGGATCGGACATGGATCGGACATGGATCAGATATGGATCGGACATAGATCGGACATGGATCGGACATGGATCGGACATGGATCGGACATGGATCAGACATGGATCAGACATGGATCGGATATGGATCGGACATGGATCGGACATGGATCAGATATGGATCAGACATGGATCAGACATGGATCAGACATGGATCGGACATGGATCGGATATGGATCGGACATGGATCGGACATGGATCGGACATGGATCGGATATGGATCAGACATGGATCGGACATGGATCGGACATGGATCGGACATGGATTGGACATGGATCAGACATGGATCGGACATGGATCGGATATGGATCAGACATGGATCGGACATGGATTGGACATGGATCGGACATGGATCAGACATGAATGAGGACTTACAGGAAAATGCAAATAATGACCATAAAAATAACAATTACTGTTTGTAGAAACTCAGATTGTTTTCTATTCAGTTTCTATTCAGGCAAAATGAATAAAATAGACGTTCATGTACAGAACATTCAAACTTATTACATTTTTAATTTGTTCTTGTGGCATTTTTCTGATGATAGAGAGGAGACAAAAATCAGATTCAAATTACATTTTGGAGTATTTCTTTATTTAAATCATTATGAATCAACAGCAGACAAAAAATGCAGATTAAAGAAGATTGTAATTGTGAGGTAGATGAGACACTGGGCGGGGCCAAAGTCTCCCTGCTCCGCCCCTCCCTGGTGCAGACAAATAGATCCTTGAACGTCTTTGTTTTCCTGGTCTGAGCTGGAATCTGGATCAGGACGGCTGGATAGAAACGACATCACCGTCGTTTTGTTGCACGGCTCATGTTAGCTTGGGGGTGTGAGGGGCTGTAAGCTAGCAGGAGAGACTGTAAACGGATGAAAGTGGAGAAGTGGGTGGAGGTTCAACTCAGGTGAATTTCTGATGAATTCCTGCAGAAACAATGTTCTAGAAAACAGTTTTTTTTTTAAGTTTGGCTAAAAATGACATCATCATCATGAAAGGACCAATGGGAACGCTTTGAAAACAGATCAAAAGATCAGAGTCGGGCGTGAAGAAACGTGTTCCTAGCAAAGGTAACCGAACATAAAGTATATTTGACTGCAGCTCATTTAATCCATTGTCCAAATCAAATAAATATGATGTCAGAGTTTTGGTTCTCATTGGATGTCGACCAGATTTACACTCTTGGACGTTTGTCCTACGAGTCTGTTCTTCAGCTGTTTGGTGTGTATATGTGTGTGTGTGTGTGTGGGGGGGGGTGTTCTGATTGGCTGGAATCATCCCTGACATCAGCCTCAGCCAATAACCATATCAGCTCTCATGGTGTTGGCCCGCCCACTTTCTCTCTAATCATCTGTCGAATGACGACGGTGAACGAGTCAAATCCTGACGCTGTAGTTCATATTCAGAGTCTGACACTGCATTATTATGAAAGACGACAGTAATCAGATTACTCTGTTATGTAATCTGGTATTCAAAGCCTGGTTCTGGTGCGGAGCTGCTCTGGTTCTTGCTCAGCTGTAGGTTCGCTCCACAGCTGATGGTCTGACTGCAGCAGGTGTGACAGCTCACCTGGACCCCCAGGTGGACGTCTGTGGACCACAGGGACCCGCAGACACGTTTGTGTTAGCTCAGCTTAGTGCCCCCCCCCCGAGGAGCTGAGAGTGGTCCGAGCTTCTCTGAAGTCAGATGTGAAGAGTTGGCGGGACGCCGGCCTCCGGTGGATCTGCCATCGCCGCCGTGCACAGAACAGGGCTGGCTGCTGATTTATGTCCTGAGGGGATGACGAGCAGCAGCTCAGGTGGACAGCTACAGGTCCAGGTCCAGATCCAGGTCTGGACCATGTCCCAGGACCAAGCAGAAACACGGGGGGTGGGGGGTTGTCCCGCTGAC
>NC_050532.1:28504001-28517956 GCF_002922805.2 Oryzias melastigma | reverse complement strand
TTCATCCTCTCCTCCTTCAGGATCCATTGTCCAATAGCGTTCTGTCATTTCCTCTAAGTACAGAACGGCGGCGTGGGGGGAGGGGGGGTGATTATGTCCATTCAGAGCTCATTAGAAACCACGTGACTCTTGAGGCGAGTTTCCTTTGATCTCCCTCAACAGATTCAGAGGGTTCTGGTCCTGAACCCAGACGCTTCAGGACTCACATGCCGTCCGGCTCAGAGGCTGCAGATCCTCCGCTGGTCTGCTTCAGTCTGAATCCTGGAGCTGAAGCCAGACTGAGTCTTCCTCATCTTCATCTGTACACGTCTGCTGCTCCCATGATGAAGCTGGTCAGGAAACTCCTGGTTCAGTTTCAGTCATCATCATCAGGCTGAACACAGTTCACAACATTCAAGGATAAACATCATAAAAACATGTGATCAATAAGTAAATAAACATAAAATAATAAACAAACGCTTGAAGGTAAAAACATAACAGAGTAAAATTTAACGAGAGTAAAAGCTACAAACGAGTCTTTAAACAGACGGTGACGCTTGTCTGACATTTAGTGGTTCCAGAGAAGCTCCTCAGCTGGAAGAAGCTTCTCTTTACCTCTGAGATGGTTTTAACCTTCTAATCAATACTAAAGTATAAAGTCATCTTTCAGAATGACTGGAACCTCCGCAGACTACAGTCATGGTTCGTCTAAAGCTAAGCTCTGATGAGGATCATGAACTCTCTCTCTCACCAGAACTGGAGATCCGGATGATCCGTTTGGTTCCAATGATGAACAGTGATTTACTTACTTAACCTTTATTTAACCAGGGGTGGATCCCATTGAGATTTAAAACCTCTTTTTCAAGGGAGTGATGTTCTTAGTTCAGAACCGAAAGAAGATTTTCTGCTTTAAACTCATCTAACGGTTGACTTTTGCCTGAATTTATGAGTTTGCTAAAATGTTTTTATGTTTTAAACCTTTACAGAACCAGAACCAGTCTGCAGCTCTGCTCTCTGGACCTCTTCCTCTATTTACTGCAGAGTTGCTGGTTTTTCTAAAAGCCCCGCCCAATAGGCAGCTGATCACCTGAATCAGGTGTGTTTGAACATGGAGGACTCTGAGACCCTGTTTGAAGACAAACCCTGACCCCTAATAATAATAATAATGGATTAGATTTATCTGCACTTTTCCAGACGCTCAAAGCTCTTACATTGTGTGTCCATTATTCATTCACACCTCATTCATACTTGGTGACGGGGCAGGCTGACAGAGGCGTAGCTGCCAGTACGCGCCTACGGCCCCTCTGACCATCACCGGAACATTCATACGCATTCAAACACCAGTGGAGCCACACTGGAGGCAAGGAGGGTTAAGTGCCTTGCCCAAGGACACGACACTTGGCTGGCATGAGCCGGAATCGAACCGCCTATCCTTCGATCTTTGGCCGACCCGCTCTACTGCGTCAGCCACTGCCGCCCTACCCTCCACCCCCACCCCCTTCCTCCACACATACACCCCTACTCTCCACCCCCACGCCCTTCCTCCACACACAGACACCTCACCTGACACGCTGAAGCTCAACTCAGGATTCAAAGTGTTTATTGTCATAACAGGGAAGCAAAGTTCTCTGCAATGAAACGTGAAAATAAAAAACAAAATAGAGTGAATGCAATAAATACAAAACAGAATAGAAGCAGAAATGCAATGAGTGAGCAGTAATCTGTTTTTGAGTGTGTTGTGAGCAATAAGAGTCATGATTGTGAAAGACGTCGTCAGAAACTGTTCAGTAACAAACTGATTGCATGAATATGAATGTGATCTTCAAGGTCGTTTTAAGGGACATCAGGTTCAAGTAGGAAGAGCACCCTTGTAGGGGTGTGGGGGGGTTACTGGTCCGGATGGTTCTGTGGTGAGTCTGACGGCTGCGTCAGGACCGGCTCGGCGGTCCCTGTTGGGCAGAGCAGAGCGGCAGTGCTGAACAGGAACTCTGCCTCGATCAGTAACCTGATCGGACAGGCGACAGACCCGGATCCGACCCACAGACCGATGAGAAGCACACCGGGCCGGCACAAAGGACGCTGTGAACCAGGCTCAGCATTCCTGACACTGAGCCTGCCTTGGCTCCACCCCCTGCTTCAAACCGCCAACAGGAAAATCCTCTCCAGTCTGGGGTGGGATTGTCAGGGTATACCTGTGTTCACAGGTGTTCTAAACCCTGTTTTACAAGGACGGCTGTGGAGCAGCGGTATGGCGGTCAACTCCTGATCAGAAGATTGCAGGTTTGATTCCCGTCTTGCCCACCCAAGTGTTGAAGTGTCCCTGGGGAAGACACTGAACCCCACATTAACTCTGATGGAAGGTTGGTGTCAGTGTTCAGCAGCGAGCCGCCATCAGTGTGTGAATGTGTCTGTGACTGGACGGCGGTTTAAGCCTTCAGGAAGGTAGAAAAGCGCTCTACTAGTATACGCCATTTACAAAAACGTTTGTGGAAGCTCAGATTTGATGAAGAGTTCCTGAGCCAGACCTTCTTTCACTGACCTTTACTCCGTCCTATGTGGGTGGAGCTAATACCTAGTATGATGTGATGGTTGTGGCCATCCCATGGACCAGCGATCATGCTAACACCTCAGCTGGGGGGTGTTGGTGTTCCTGTGGGCTGGTTCTGATCCCTGTCTTACTCTAAATGTGTCTTTGTTGTCTTGAAGACTGTAAACTGGTCAGTCCAGACTCTTCTTCTTCTCCAGGACTTCAGACATTCTTCTGCATCATTTTCCTGGAGGCAGTCCTCGTCCACCCTGTGCTGGACTCCCCGTCCTGGACTCCCTGTCCTGGACTCACTGTCCTGGACTCCTGATCCTGGACTCCTTATCCTGGACTCCCCGTCCTGGACTCCTTATCCTGGACTCCCCGTCCTGGACTCCTTATCCTGGACTCCCCGTCCTGGACTCACTGTCCTGGACTCCCTGTGCTGCAGCTGGCGTTCTGCCTGGAGTATTGTGGAGGCTTTGGTGGTGTCAGGGGGGGTGTCTTCAGAATCCTGGAGGGGCACCCTCATCTGGGGGCTTCTGGGTGTGTGGGGTCCCTTGCAGACTTTGTACCCTTGGGCTCACCTTCTCTCTGCAGGGAAGAACTCTTGTCTTGTGACCCTCTTGTCCTGTTTCTGACGTCAGGTTGTCCAGGAATGAATGTCCTTTGATCTGCTTCTCTGTTTGGAGGGAATCTGGGGCTGGGGGGCGGGGTCCTGTCCGCCATCACTGCCCCATTATCTGCTGACACTCTGTAGGGAGTCCAGTTCACACCTTCTTGTCTACATTCCATACCATCGTGGTTCACTTGTGCTGGGGGGTCGATTGTCTCTACGATGGCTGTAGAGGCCCACAGTGTGGGGGGAGACGGGTGTTTGGAATAAAATCAGGGTCCAGTCTTGTATCTGTCCCTGAACTAACATGACAGGTCATCAGGATGTGGGAGAGTGTTCATTTGTAAGCTACCTCGGGAGTTGGGCTTCTTGTCAGTACTCCCTCCCTCTTCAGTTACCAGATGGTCTGGCTTTGGTTGCAGTGCATTGTGGTCTGTGTCCTGACTGACCTTTGACCTTGTCAGTCACTCTCCTCTGTGCTGTGTCTGCTGTAAAAGAATAAAAGAATGTGTGTAGTTTGTCACAATTACATAAATCTTTGATTGTGATCAGATCTTTGTTTTCCCTCGATAATGATGGATTTATTTTTCTTTAAAGATTTCAGAGTTTAAACAAGTGAAAATGTGTATTAAGGAGATTTACTGCCTTAAAACATCTAGAATTACTGCAAAAACATAAAGATGACTACTTTGTGACTAACCCTAATGTCTTCAATCCTTTCATTGACAAAGGAAAGCTGTACATGAAAATCAAGAATTAAAATGTGCTGCTTTTTAAAAAGCTGAACCGTTTGGGCCCAAACCTGGTTTGATCCGACTCAGCATGGGCTGTAAGCCTCAGGGACTCTGGTGAATCTGTGCTGAAGTGCTTCTCTGAAGGTCGACAGATTCATGAGTTTGGGTTTCATCCCACTTCCTGCACTTGCAATGAAGCCATCATCGCCTGATGATTGAGACGTCCGAGCCTCACATAATCATCTGCCACCAGAGGAGCTCTAATTAGGTCGTCATTCTGCCGTGGAAACTACTCCAAGCTGAAAAAGCCTCCCAGCGTTTTGAAGGGCAGTGGAAGTGAAGATGGAGGGACAAACAGATCACATGATTGTGTCCAGAAAACCTCGTCAGAGCAGCATAGCAGCGGCTAGATTCCCTCTACAGTTTTCAAACCCTGCATGTCCAGACGAGCTTCAGCTGAAACGTGTCGTCATTTCTGCAAATGTTTAAAGACCGGCAGGTGTAAACGCTGCACTTCATGGGTCTGTTTCTAACAGGAGGTCTGGAGATGGTTCCTCCAGAAAACACAGCCTTACGCTCATACCATTGAGTGTATCTGAGTACTGGACTGAGTGGCCACGCCCCCACCTGTCCCTCAGTCGTATCTGGCTGAACGGTTTTCAAACATGTAGAGTTAGATAAGCTAATTCTTCTTTAACAGTCCTGGTGAATCTCCTGTCTGAGAGAAGATCTCTCCTTCATCTGGACATCCCTGAAGTTTCTTCTTTATTCCAGAATCAGGTTTTTTAGGAGTTTTTCCTCATTGAGAAGGATGGTCAAAGGACAGGGATAACCAGTTCTGTTTAGTCTGTTTAGTTCTTAACTTTTGTTTATATTTTATGACACATCTTCTGCTTCTGTAAAATCACCAACATGAAGCCCAGTGAGGCATTGGTTTGTGATGTTGGGCTTATAAATACATTGAATTGAATCAAGAATATGCAATCATTTAAGAGCATATTCAATTCTAAACACATCATCAACTGGAATAAACCACCAGCTGGTTAATGACATGAATGGAAGGAGAACTGATCTGTATCTGAAAGTGCAGCTGGATTCCTGCTTCCATTCATTGAGTCACATTAAACTGTTGAAACATCAAAGGTCGTGTCAGCGTGTGAAGCTCCACAGGAAGCTGTCGGTGCAGAGACCTCATGGCGGCATGGACTAAACAAGGACGTGTGCTGAGGCGTCCCAGACCACACTTCATAATGATGATGAATGGATTCCATCTGCAGACCGTTGGATGACTCCTCCACATCCCAGCTTATCGATATCTGAGGGACCATCACACCACTCCCACTGCTTTCTCAGACGCTCGTCAATAGTCGCCCCAATTAACATCCAATTACCCAGACTGATATTAATCCCCCGGGAGGAGGCCAGGAAAGGTCAGGTGTGTTGGGTGCAGATTAACAGTGACGTGCCATTGAGCGGCGGCGGGAAGGTTAACCTGCAGACAGAAGAACCTGTCATGTTCATGTGGATCATGAGGCTGTTGACTGAAAAATGATGAACAGAAAAATGACTCACAATCAGAGGGATCTCTGCAGTATCTCCTACAGACCACCGGGGGCTCTGTCTGCCAGGAGGCATCTCTGTGAATGGACGAATGAATCAATCAATCAATAGCTGTGATTGGCAGCAGGTACAGGTTCATCAAACACTCCTCTTTGTTTGGGAAACAGAAGTGAAATACCTGAGAACAAGCAAACGTCTGCTCTCGTCTGGGCAGAGAACAGACATAGAAAAGGACTTTAATAATGTGATTTGACATGAAGGACTGTGAGTGGTTGGGCTACAGAAGGTGCTGCCTGCTGGGATATTTACTGGGGTGGCAGATAAACTAGAGGCCAAGAGCATCTGAGCAACCAAGACTGCAGACTTCTTCACGTTCAAAGCATGTTTTACTTTCGTTAGAGGAAATATTTTGAAGAGTAGACTCAGCTCAAGGTAGACACATGTAGTCCAATCGTTTTTGTCTACCAGCTACACTCTATGACTCACATCTGAACTGCAGTTAAAAGGGAAGGAACGTCTCTGGATGACCTCATCAAACACTGGGCTGCTCCATCAACACTACAATGCTGTGCTAGAAGGTCCAAACCAGGCTGTAGGAGGAGCCTGCGGTCCTTTAGGGTTCAGGGGTCTGAATACCTCAATGATCCTGCTGGGATGTGGGCCGTCCTATACGGCGCTGTGGCAGCAGCATCACAGAGAGGGAAAGGAAGAAGCTGGACTAAATCATCCACAAGTCCGGCCCCGTCCTGAGCTGCCCCCTCCACAAACATCACGATGCTGTCAGGTCCTAAACTCCCTCCTGTTCCTACCTCAGTTCTGTCTGAGGATCAGTGACAGGCCGGTCCTCGTGAGATCAGCTGTGAGACGGACAGGAAGAGTTTAGACTCTGTCCCTCAAAGAATTCCTGCAAGAGGGAGAGAGGAGATCTGTAAAGATGACCTGATCCTCGGGGGTCTGTTGGAAACTGTGTGGAGCGAGTCCACGGGTCGTTGTTGGCAGTTTAAAGTCCAACACGCCCAACAGACCATTTCCTGTGACGCCTCAGCAGGAACCATCTGCAGGACGATGGACTCATGAAAGGGAAGAAATGATCCGTTTCAATCTGAGTCAGCAGAGAAAAGCTTTGAAGACGAGGAAGTCCCTCATCAAGCATCAAGCTAGAGCTGAGCCCCTAACCCCACTGCCAATGCCACACCTCCACCAGCAGGTGGCGCTATGGTCTTCAGAGGACGAGCATCCCTTAATGTTTCTCTGATTCAGATCCTGATGAGTTTCTATGGACAGAAATGTACAGAAAGGGAGAAGATGACGTCTCTCACCTGTGAGCTCCAGATTCATCCAGAGAAATGACTCGTCTGTCACTGATGTGAGTTCTTCTTCTGCTGGTTACCAACAGCAGAAAGAAGGAAATGACATCAGTCTGGACAGGAAGCTGCACTTTATTAAAGGTCTAAATGGTAAATACTTGTATAGCGCTTTCTACCCTCCTTTGAGGGCCCAAAGCGCTTCACAGTCACAGACCCATTCATTCACCCATTCACCCATTCATGCACTGGTGGTGGCTCCACTGCCGAGCGCTGGCTCCAACCTCCCACCAGAGGCAATTCGAGGTTCAGTGTCTTGCCCAAGGACACTTCGACACATGGGCGGGCAAGGCGGGAGTCGAAGCCGCTCACATCTGGTCAGGAGTCGACCGCCCTACTGCTGCACCACGGCCGCCCAAGGAGGTTCGGAGTGTAGGCTTTGTTTCAGGAACACCACATCCCATAATATCCCTCTCCTACAGTTTCCCACACGCCTCTGAATTCTTGTCACAATGTGGTGAAGCAGGAGGGCGGAGCCTCGAGGGAAACATGTTGTTGTGCTGTTTGGACCGCTGTCAGTCTGATTCTGACATGTTTGATTCAGAGATGAATCCTCAGAGGAAACAGGAACAGCTTCTGCCCTGAAACACGGCGGCATCGTCTGAGCATCACTGTCATCTGCTGGAGCCCCGACGTTAGACGTTAGATTCTGTCTGCGGTCTCCTCTCACAGCGGTCCAATCACACGGGTTCAGACGGCGGTGTAGAATAGAAGCTGTTCCACATCAGTGCAAACACGTCTCTGAGCTGGAAATGATAACGGAGGATCGCCTGTTTCTTAGCAAAATACTTTCTGACTTCCTGAATTTTGTTTTTCAGCTCATGCATTTCTTGCACATTTTTGATTCTTGTTTTAAAACATCAACAGTTTGTTCTCCACTTTGTGATTATTGCAGTAGAAATGTAACATCATGGTGTCAGACTGTCACTTGGGTTTTTGCACAGTTTGAACAGTTTCAGGTTTATTTTGGAATCTGTCAACAGAAGCTGGGTCGCACTAAATAAGTGGATGTCAATGATTGCTACAAAAAACGGTCAAATATTTGATCCTATAGTAAAGCCATACAAAAGCGGGGGTGTCCAAAGTCAGGCCTCGAGGGCCGGCCTCTGCTGGTGCTTCAGAAACCCTTCCTTATCTGCTGCTGATTACCTGGATCAGGTGTGTTTGGCTTCAATGGCAGGTTGGTTGGAAACAGGTAAGACCCCGGCCCTAGAGGTCACATCTGTATGATGTTCATGACCTCTAAGAATGGTTCCGGTCCGTTTGCTGGGCTGTGATGTCTGCGGTCGTCTCTTTATAGACATGTCTGGTTCTAAAGAATACAATCGTTTCTCTCTTTGTTTTATTGAAAACACGCAGTACAAATGTCGTCCGTGTCTTTCCCTTTTGGCTGATTTCAAACCCTAAACTCTGAATCAGGTCAGTCTCTGGTTTTCTCTGAGCTTTAATCTTTCTCTAAAAGTGTAGAATCAGAATCAAAGCTCAGAGGAAGATTTCTGCTCCTCTTCTCCGCTGTGGAGGACGTTTGAAGTCTCAGTAATTACTCGGAGACAGCAGCCATTAAACATAAATGCATTAGCATGTTAGCAATAAATGCCGTTCTGTCACAGCTGCTCTGAGCTTCGTCTGCTGTGACAGCAGGGGTTCTACATGGGGGCGGGGCTTAGATTGACACCTGAAGGGTCTACGAAAGACAAAACCTGAGGAGACTTAAGTTATTAACAGGAAAAATCAGCTCTGTAGATACGCTGAAGAAAACCTCAACAGTCTTTGTTTCTCTGGAAACTGTCTGTGTGACACAAAGAGAAACTGAAACTTCACGACGGCTTCAGTCAGCTGCCCTTTTGGGAGCGTGGACATCTGCAGGTGAGATATGGTCATACCTGTACGGGCCATGCAGGTGACTCACAGGAAGGACACAGACCAGTGACCTGTGGAGAGAAAAGGTTTTTCTCTGGTTACTTCTCGATACCTTTGGTTACCTCTGGTTACTTTTGGATACCTTTGGTTACGTTTGGTTACTTCTGGTTACCTCTGGTTACTTTTGGATACCTTTGGTTACGTTTGGTTACTTCTGGTTACCTCTGGTTAA
Source organism: Oryzias melastigma (assembly GCF_002922805.2). Lineage (NCBI taxonomy): Eukaryota > Metazoa > Chordata > Actinopteri > Beloniformes > Adrianichthyidae > Oryzias > Oryzias melastigma. The sequence goes on along the minus strand of NC_050532.1, from coordinate 28,509,087 downwards.
CTCTGATTACTTCTCGATACCTCTGGATACCTTTGGTTACGTTTGGTTACGTTTGGTTAACTGACGTCCCACTTTCTGTTGTTCTCTTGGAGGAAGAAGTTTCTGCCTCAGAAAAAGCCTCAGAGTTTCCTGCAGCGCAGAAGACAGATTCTTTTGTTTCCACAAACAAATCTTTGATTCTCTCCTGACGAGACGGGAACTCGTGATGACAGGTGGGATGGTGGTGGTGGGGGGGGGGGGGGGTAGACAGGTTTGTGCAAGAAATGAAGAAAACAAGCAAAAAGGAGATGAAGACTGAGACTAAAGGAAACATCCTTGTTTTTAGTAGGAATGTGGTTTTATTTAAAGAATTGTGAATGATGGATTTTTGAAAAGGAAACAATTTTTATCATGAAATTTGACCTTCAGGAAAACTAGGATCCATCCATCTTCTTCTGTTCATCCGGACCGGGTCGCGGGGGCAGCAGTCTACGCCCAGACTTCCCTCTCCCCGGTCACTTCCTCCAGCTCCTCTGGACCTCGAGGCGTTCCCAGACAAGTCGAGAGACGCAGTCTCTCCAGCGTGTCCTGGTCTTCCCCGGGGCCTCCGCCCAGTGGGACATGTCTGGAACACCTCTCCAGGGAGGGGTCCAGGAGGCATCCGGACCAGATGTCCGATCCACCTCCACTGGCTCCTCTGGATGTGGAGGAGAAGCGGCTCTACTCCGAGCTGTCTCCGGGTGATCGAGTTTCTATCTCCGAGGGAGCGTCCAGCCACCCTCCAGAGGAAACTCATTTCTGCTGCTTGTATCCAGGATCCCGTTCTTTGGGTCCCGACCCAGAGCTCATGACTGTAGGGGAGTACTGGAACGAAGATCGACCCGTAAATTGGGAGCTTTTCTCTCTGGATCAGCTCTGTCTTCACACAACAGACCGGAGCAGCGACCGTATAACCGACGCCGCTCCAATCCGTCTGTCAATCTCTCTGATCTTCTATCAACAAGACCCCAAGATATTAAAAACTCCTCCCCTGAGGCAGGAGACTCCACCCACCCAGAGAGGACAAACTATCTTTCTCTGGTTGAGACGGGATTTAAAATCTGAATTTGGTGTGAGAGGAAGACAAAAATGATGAAATAAGAAACAAATCTGTTACATCAGAGAGTGGTTCTTCTCGGTTCACAAAAACGAAGGAACTCACCAATGAGCATTAATGCAGCTCTACATTGATGCAGCTCTACGTTAATGCAGCTCTACAATAATGCAGCTCTACGTTAATGCAGCTCTACGTTAATGCAGCTCTACGTTAATGCAGCTCTACAATAATGCAGCTCTACGTTAATGCAGCTCTACGTTAATGCAGCTCTACATTGATGCAGCTCTACATTAATGCAGCTCTACAATAATGCAGCTCTACGTTAATGCAGCTCTACGTTAATGCAGCTCTACGTTAATGCAGCTCTACGTTAATGCAGCTCTACGTTAATGCAGCTCTAGTTTAATGCAGCTCTACGTTAATACAGCTCTACATTGATGCAGCTCTATGTTAATGCAGCTGTACAATAATGCAGCTCTACGTTAATGCAGCTCTACAATAATGCAGCTCTACGTTAATGCAGCTCTACATTAATGCAGCTCTACGTTAATGCAGCTCTACGTTAATGCAGCTCTACAATAATGCAGCTCTAGTTTAATGCAGCTCTGCGTTAATGCAGCTCTACGTTAATACAGCTCTACATTAATGCAGCTCTAAGATAATGCAGCTCTACGTTAATGCAGCTCTACGTTAATGCAGCTCTACAATACAGCATCTTCAAGATAATGCAGCTCTATGTTAATGCAGCTCTACGTTAATGCAGCTCTATGTTAATGCAGCTCTACGTTAATGCAGCTCTACGTTAATGCAGCTCTACGTTAATGCAGCTCTACGTTAACGCAGCTCTACAATAATGCAGCTCTACATTAATGCAGCTCTACAATAATGCAGCTCTACGTTAATGCAGCTCTACGTTAATGCAGCTCTACAATAATGCAGCTCTAGTTTAATGCAGCTCTACGTTAATGCAGCTCTACGTTAATGCAGCTCTACGTTAATGCAGCTCTAGTTTAATGCAGCTCTACAATAATGCAGCTCTACATTAACACATCTCTACATCATTAAATCCGTGCACATTCACCTCCAGAGACGGACGTTTGGAGTTTTCATTAAAAAAGGTCTTTAATTGTCTCCACGGTTCAGAAATGTGTCCGGCGTCAGAACAAAGCCAGAATCCGTCTGCAGGGTCACAGCTACAAACAAAAGGCAGTAATGAGGAGTGAGCTTTGAGCGGCTCCACCTTTCATCCACTGGAATCACTGGGAGCTCTGATTGCTGCAGACTGAAGCATCCATCCTCTCCTCTAAGCCCAGCCGGTTTCAGTGCTGCCATTTCCTCCCGGTTCTTCTGGGCCGCTGAGAGCGCACGTGTTCTGAATGGTAGAGAGGCCGGATCGGATGTTATCCAACATAAATTTCATTTGTACCGCCACAGCGTCGGTCTCTCTGGGTTTCTTAAGAGCGCACACATCCTGCACACATATTGAGTTCACCCATGCAAGCGGTAAAATATACACTGCTTCATTTCACTCCCTTAATTACAGCACATCTATTGACTAACTCCATCTTCCTGCATGAGGGAAGATTTCACGTCTGACTGCAGAGACCTCTTCCTTATTACAGCTCCCAAAATGAGTCCAGGAGAGGAAACGGAACGTCCCGATTCAGAGGATCGTTTATGTGAGGAGGAAACGTGACATCAAGCCTTCGGGCCTGCGTGTGTCCAGGCTGGAGCTCAGGAGTCTTTGGACCATCACTGGTCCCATTTTCAGTCTCCAGTATGACTCCTGACCCTCTAGTCACAGAGCAGACACTCTACCACGAGGCCACGGGGCGGGTTCAGGTCCAGAACAACAGAGAGTTGGAAAGAGGTGGAGAGGTGATGTGAGATGAAGAGTGTCAGGAGGCGGAGCCTCCAGGACGTCCAGAGGAAGACCAGAGAGGAGGTTCGTGGTTGAAGGAGGAGTTGAGGGGGTGGGTGTGAGGGAGGGGGAAGCTAGCGTTTGTATTTCTACTGACATCATGTAGTTTGTGTCTTTCACCAGCATGAGGCGCCGCTCTCCATGGACCTCCTTTCTCCTTCACTGAGTTGACTTTGACTTTAAAGATCTCCTGAACTGATGATTCTTCATTTGAAATCAAATCCTCTCCATCCAAAACTCACAAGTGAACCCAGAAACTGAAGGGGTTCTGGTGCCGGTCCGGTTCCTGAATGTTCTGTCTTTGTTTCAGTCACAGCATATCCTTTGACCCGGATCAAAGCTCCCAGTGGGGGGGGATCTGCTGCAAACAGAACCATCCTGCAGGGATTCCTCACAATAAAGACAGCAAACAAAAGCATATTAATATAATCCGCGTCTTAAAGCCTGAATGAGATGTGTGGTTATTGACTGGGGGGGGGCAGATCCCTGCTGGCCCACAGCAGCGCTGCAGCGGCCTGCTGCTCCATTATGAAGCATCTGCGCGATAATCCCAGCCACCTTCACGCCGTAACCACGAGCAGCGTGAAGCGCCCGATGAGGCAGACGATCCAGTGAGCTGCTGTTGTGGTTGGAGACACTGATCTGTCCTCTGAAGAAATGAGCAGCAATGGAAACAGTGAAATACAGCAGGACTCGGTCCATCGTGATCTCTGATGAATCCTGTGTTAATCAGGATTTTACTGGAGTGTTACAACAGACTTCTGTCCGTCTTTCATGGTTGTGTAAACTCTGCTTTAGTTTCATCTTTCATTTCCTCGAGAGCCCCCAGCTAAGCCACCAGAATCCCCCTGGTGGACGAGAAGGTCGCGTCCCTTCACCATTGGACCGGGACTGGGGGGGCCCAAAGGGGGACTCCACCGTCCTCCTGAAGGAAGTCAACCCCCACATGAAGACAGCAGCACCTAGAGGGTCGTGGGTGAAAGGGACGGCCTCTCTGGTTTGTTTTTGGACTTCTGTGCTCATCACTCTTTGTCTGTAACAACCCCACGTTCCAACTGGAGGGTTTTCTGTCCTCTACCATCACGGCAGGAGATGGAGGATCCACGCAGGAGACCTTCAGGTGTGTTTTTGACACAGATCACACCTGGTGGTGAGTTAGATCTCTGGCTAAGACCTGGAGGATCCTGTCATCACTGAACCCGGCGGTGAACGAATGTCATCAAGACAAAGAAAGGTCCTAGAAGGCTTTCTGAGTGCTGGGACTGTTGAGGAACCTGGAGCGTACCTGCAGTCAGACGAGCCATGAAACGTTTCAAAGAAAGACGGATTAGAGTCCAGATGATCGACTCAACTCAACATCAGATTGCACTGAAAATGAACGACCAGCTTCAAGTCTGTAGTTGGGAAGATGTGGAAAACATGTAAGACTAAAGAAAACATTTTATTTTATTAAATGATCAAGACTAAAAGACTCTCAACCTTTTAGATAAACAGGAGTTTTAAGGTGGGATTCAATGGAAGATTGTTCCCCCCCCTCCAACATTTGGGACCTCCTGATTATTGGTAAATGGGGTAATAAAAGGTGGAGGTCTGAAAAATAAACTACCAAAAGTCTAAAACTGAACTAAGTGGATCGAAAAAGACAAGAGGGAAACAATGCAAAAAAGTGAAAAGTTCTCAGCGAATTTATTGGATTTTTGGTTTTATTCTGTTTTCTTATTTACAAAAACGAAAAAAGGAAGTTTGTTTTCTTGTGGAAAACAAAAAACAAAGAAACTGCCGAAAGCTGCAGAAAAAAAAGCTGCAGAATTAGGCAAAAAACAACAGAAAGAAAGCTGCAGAAAGCTGAACCGCCAATCATGTTTTTCTCGGACGGCTGCAGAGTGCGACGTGACAGAACGTGATTCTAAGTGAGCGGAGCAGTGAAAACAGAACCCGGGTCGGGTTTTCATTCCTCCTCCTTCGTCCCGCAGAGACCAAACAACGCCGAGCGGATTGATGGTTAAAATGTTATTTCACATTTGCAGAGGAACGGCTGATTTATTAAAATCTGTCACTTGTAACTTCCAGAGAGCAGAAAGGGGGTGTCC
>NC_050532.1:28501783-28503567 GCF_002922805.2 Oryzias melastigma | reverse complement strand
CACACTCTTTTATCAGTGAGCATCGACATGAGCTGTGAACCAGAGACCAGAAGACTTTACCTGAACCAACATCAGCTCCTGAAGTCCACATGAGGCTCACAGGTTTACAAACAGACAAAAGCAGAACTTTCTAGACTGTTTCAGTGGTTCTGGGTTCTGGTCGGTCTGGAGATTCCAGGTCCGAATCTTAGCCGCATGTTGGTGTTTCTGCAGAACTTCAGAGGTTTTTCCTCTCAAGTCTGATTGGATTTTATTGCAGAGATGTACATCCACAGCAGGATCAGATGAAGACAAACTCTGATGTCAGATTGACTGAAGGATCATTTTCATTGGAGGAATTCAAGAAACAATTTATCATTGAACACCTTCCTCTCATATGAATCATGGTTCATAGAAGTAGAAACGACAGGTTGAAGATAATCCAGAAGAGAACACATCACTCCTGTGTTAGCTTCTCTCCACTGGCTCCAAATCCAGGATCAAGTTCAAAATCCTCCTGTTAACCTATAAGGCTCTGAATGGTGTAGTAATCAGAGAATATTTACTTTATTGGTCCCTTATCCACATCAGCTCTAGAGTTCTGTTCTCTATTCTCATTTACTTCTCCTCTATTCTTTATTCTCTATTATATTTAGTTCTCTGAGCTTCTGTTTGGTGCAGTGTGATTCACGTGTTGTTCCTCTCTCTCACTCCCTTCCGGGCGAGCAGGAGAGATTCCAGATTCCAGGTGGATCGTCTGTGATCCTGTTCTTGGTCGTGGACCCCGCCTCTGGCTCATCTTGGCTGTGGACCCCGCCCCCCTCCTGTCCCCCAGTCCTACCTGAATGAACTCTATTCAAACATTTATTTGTAGAGTTAGATGTTAATTCATCTTTAACAGTCCTGGTAAATCATCTCTCCTTCATGAGGACATCCCTGAGGTTTCTTCTATTCTGTTTTTTATCAGGTTTTTTAGGAGTTCTTCCTGGGAGGGAGGGGCTAAGAGCAGGGATAACCAGCTCAATTTAGTCAGTTTAGTTTAGCAGTTATTGTTCATATTTTCTGACTGACTTTCTCTTTCTATTAAATTACCAGCATGAAGCCCTATGAGGAAATAGTTTTGTGATGTTGTGATTTATCAATAAAATAAAATTAAAGGAAGCTCTCCGACCCCCAACCAGATTAGTGCCGAGGTCCAACAGAAACATCGTTTAATGAACAATGGTTTCATCAAACTGGACTGAGAGCTGAACCGAGTTCAGAACTCCAGACTGGATCAGATGGTTTCAGGCTGCTGCAGACCTGAAGGTTAGCTTCAATGTTCATTTTATTATGGATGGAGATCATAGGAACCGTAGAAGTCCAATCAGATGAGGAGCGTCCCTCCATCTCATCTCAGTCTTCTGAGGTGAGATGGACTCCAATGATCCATCATCAGATGATTCCTGCTGGACCTGCTCAGAATGGAGACGTGAAGACGAGCGGGAGCTTTCTCACCTGTAAGGTGTTTGCTCTGTCAAAAGCTGATTGGTTAGAGCACAGACCCCCCCCCTCCCTGAACCAGATAGATGCTCCAGCCTGCAGGAGGTGAAGGCAGACACCTGTGGTCCAATCAAACCCCTCAGAAGTTCTGATCTCTGCTGCCACCCCCCACAGGTTCCCGCCTCTCCATCCCACCACCTCCAGTCCTGAGACCCCCATACTGGGGGGGCTTTGCAGCTATTTAATGTTTAATGCCCTCTAAAGCCAAAGGAATGCTAATTTCTGTGGCCTGCTACCAATTTTCCAGCTTTCACTCTCATCCC
>NC_050532.1:28498174-28498814 GCF_002922805.2 Oryzias melastigma | reverse complement strand
TTTCAGTAGGGATGAAATATAAAACAACAAATGTCTCTTCTTTTGCAGTCGCACAGCAAATTTCTGCTTTGCTGGAAGAGCAGTGGTGAGTTGCTGCCTCTGTTTGTGTGGTCTAAAATTTGTTTTTTTTAAAATTTATGGATGTGATCATTTAAATTACCCAGATTTAACCAATTACTTACTGGACTGTGTTGATGTGTGAATTTTTCCAGTTTAATAATCTTACAACCAACTTTAACATATCATTACAACTGCATTGTTAACAATGTGGTCAAATTAAGCTTACCTCAGCAGTTTTGGAATGCCATGAGGGGTCCTCCTTAAGTGGGGAAGGCCCAGCAGAACAATTTCCATCTTTCTTTGAGTTGAGGGTTGCTTTGAGAGAGAGAGAAAAAAAAGAAGAAAATTAATGATTAGGTGTTTCATCCAAAAACAAAATACCACTGGGCCCTAAGCAGCAGGTTGGCATGGTTGGAGAAAAGTGTCAGGTGTGATAGAAGAATTACAGCTGAAATATAAGGAAATGTGTACAAAACTGGAGTGAAATCAGCTGTGTTGCTCAGCCTAGAGACAGGAAGCAGAGCTGGAGGTAGCAGAGATGAAGATGCTGAGGTTCTCTTTGGGAGTGACCAGGATGGAT
>NC_050532.1:28495689-28498084 GCF_002922805.2 Oryzias melastigma | reverse complement strand
AAAGGAGAAGGGAAGAATTCGGATTGGGCCGAAGTAAACTTACTTCAGAACAGCTTGCTCGGTCCAGCTAGCGTCCCAGCCGTGGCCTCGTACAGGTCTAGTAGCCCTGGTGGATACTGATCCAGCCCATTGAAGAAAGCAGTCTTGAGATTAACAGATGTCAGACCAGCAAATTCTACGTCAACCTGTAGAACATGAGAAAATGCATAAAATCAGTTTTATAACTTTAAAAAGTCATGTTAAAACATTAAGTCATTACTAATATTTAAATGTAAACGTACATCACAACATACCCATGTGAATGGATGTATTTCTCCTCCGCGACACGCTGCAGGTGAATCTGGGAATAAATACAGAAGAAAACAATCATGTCAGTATTTCACATTTAACAAAAAGATTGTTTTTACTGCGATTGCTGCCACAGATACAAGCTCGATGTCGTGGAAGAAGGAGCCGCCTGACCAACTAAGACAGGAGTGCACAGATCAAAGATGAGCACTCGATAATTCAACACCATAATTGGCACCGTTTACTTGCATGGTGCATTCAAAAAACAAGTATCAACATTTAACCTACAACAAAGTCCACTCAATTAATAGAAAGGAGGGAAAAACTAAAGTGTGCTTCCCGCTCAAAATAGATGGAGGATCCAGGCACAAACGCGTCCCATGAGTGAAGCTCAGTGAGCCCTCGTGTATTCGCTTCACAGATAATCCAAAGTTAAAATTAAAGTTAGATCAGAATTTCTTATTTTTCTTCTCTAATTCGATAGAGCTGTGTTAGGTTACTACGTTTTTTTTAATATGACAAGAAAAAAGAACATCAAAACTTACCAAGATGTGGTGGCTTGTCTTTTCTTCGTCCAAAATATCCTTTATTTTGTCAAAAAAGTGCCACCTCTTCAGCTAAATAACGACCCATCAACGTAAATTTGAAAAAGCCGCGAAGTTGAAACTCCATCTGCTCTCTGCAACCCCAACTGTAGCTTCTTCTTCTACTTCTTCTGAAAAAAAAGCGAACACTTGCACTCTTACCGCCATCTGGTGGTTACATGTTGGAAGGGCCAAAAGATGATTGAACTTAAATTGTTAAATCAACTGAACACAACATTTCAATTTGAGAATTTTTGTTTAGTTGAGAAGTGTTTAACTTAATTTTTTAATTTATACGAACAACATGACCACGAGCTTGTTCAGTTGAATTGCAATAAAACATTAGAACAACTAAAATGTTGAAATGGGATTTACAGTGTGCTCTGGTTGAATAATTCTCGACTGAAAAGTGATGGAATAATATAGAGAGTTATATCTAATGAAATGACAGAGATGACTGTAGAGCAGATTTAAAACTGGAGTTTGTAGACATGTTACCAAATAAACGTCTCCATTTATCAGAAGTCTAAAGCGCGTTCTGACAGGAGAAGTTTCCTCTGGTGCTGCAGCATAGGAGGGAGATGTGTTCCTGATCATATACTGTAGCGTCTGACCCACACAGAGAGTTCTGCTCTGAGATCAGTTTGATCCCTGTCGGCTTCAGGACACTGACTGGCTTTAGGACAGCAGATGAAAACTCAGCTCCTCTGCTGGCAGCCGTCACTGCCTTTGACAGGATGACGGCCGGAGGCGGAGCATCCAGGGGCATTGTGGGAAGGCGGGCAGAGGAGCGTCCTCTGGAGGGAAGCAGGTCTTCGTGGCGTTTATCCAGCAGGGACTCTTCAGGTCCTCAGCCGTCCCTGGTGTGTTCAGGTATTCTTTTACAGGACTCAGCGTCCTCCAGGTTAAACGTCTGCATGTGTTCACGCCTCCAGAGACCGCGGCGAGTCGGACTGAGCCGGTCGCTGACGACTCGTCACCCAAACGGAGCATGCTCCGTCAGCTCCAGCTACAGAGAATCCTCCGTCATGTTTGTGGGGTCGTTGCAGCGGATTTCTTTGTCTGAAGCATCCTCACACTCACATGGTTGAATACTTTTAGGCAGAGTGGGGGCAGCGTCTGCTCTGTAGCGGTCCGGGTTCTAACCTCTGATTGTCAGAAGGCAGCTGTGAATTATGGGATGCCTCTGTCCCAGCAGGATCCGGGTGGAGATGAGAGGCCGGAGGATTCCCTGAAGCTCCGAGCTCTCAGGGGTAATCAGGCTGCCGGTTCAAAGGGATGGGGGGCTCTTTGAGGATCAGAGGGGGGGCACATTCATCACTGGCTGAGAGGTGGAGAGGTTTCATGGAAGCGTCTCCGTGTTCAGAATCAATCCTGGCGCTCCTGCAGACGGAATGGAGACGGATTGTTTGGCTGTTTGCAGCAGTCTGCCGCTGTCGGGAGGCCTGATTCGTTCTTATTGGATTGATTTCTGGTGGGGGGGGGCTTCAAAGCACCAGCACGATCAGACCGTTGGGATCGGT
>NC_050532.1:28493044-28495542 GCF_002922805.2 Oryzias melastigma | reverse complement strand
GAAGAACTCAGGCTGGACTAATGCAGTTGTGTTCAGTCACTATGAAGGACTTTAATCATCTGCTCAGACTATATTTTATTAAGTTCCATAATAACACGAGTCCCGTTGTCCCCCCCCTTCCCCACTCCCCCTCATGGTCTCAGGGGGCGGGGTCTGAAGAAAGCGAAGCGCTTGACCTGACAGGACTCATCCAAGACGAAGTTTCCTGAGAACTCCTGCAGACGGATCCGACTCTTCAGAGCCATGAATGATTCAGAACACTGCGACAGCTCACCGCTCGAGTGAAGACGCTCTGTCTTTGTAGTCAAAACCGGGAGTCCTTCTGAGGCACATTAACTGCAATGCATTCTGGGACGGGCCTGTCATCCTGCAGAGAAGCCGCTTCAGACTTTATTTCAGATGAAGTTGGATGTTTTTATGATCTCATGTCAAAAAGCAGCAGCTTTAAGTCAAACTATTTTAGTTAAAATAAAGAATAAATCTGTTGCTTTAGTCAAACTATTTAGTCAAAAATAAAGAATAAATCTGCTGCTTTAGTTAAACTATTTAATCAAAAATAAAGAATAAATCTGCTGCTTTAGTTAAACTATTTTAGTTAAAATAAAGAATAAATCTGCTGCTTTAGTTAAACTATTTAATCAAAAATAAAGAATAAATCTGTTGCTTTAGTTAAACTATTTAATCAAAAATAAAGAATAAATCTGCTGCTTTAGTTAAACTATTTTAGTTAAAATAAAGAATAAATCAGCTGCTTTAGCTCTGAGGAAATGTGCATCATTGTTGAATAAGTGACCTTTAAATCACGAGTGGTCATTGATCGTCTGTACTGCTTTGATCTGAAACAACAAAGTGCAGTAAACAGGTAGTAAACAGGTAGTGAACAGGTAGTAAACAGGTAGTAAACAGGTAGTAAACAGGTAGTAAACAGGTAGTAAACAGGTAGTGAACAGGTTCCTTCATCTGCTTTGATCCCTGCGTTACGTATTCAGACACGATTAAAGACCCACGCTGAAGAAAACGTGTTTTTCTGCCTCATTGTTTGAATAGGAGAACATTTAAAGAAACATTTATACAGTATATTTGTATTTAAATGGATGCACACGTACATTCAAGCCATTGCATTTAGTTAAAAGATTTAAAAAACATAAACATATTTTGAAAGTATTACTGTATGTAAACATACATTTAATCGATAAAGTTTTTTAGTTTCTTTGTTTACGTGTATTTCTGTCAAACGGTCCTGACCACTAATTCTGTCTTCCTGAGTTTCTCGTCGTACCTGGAGACAGGATTCACGTTCACTGTTGTTGTTTTGAAACAATTCTTTTGTAAGATGTTTTTAAAGATGATTTGGTTTATTAGATCGTTCCATATTTTAACTCCTTGAATTGAAACATTTTCCCCTCAACAGAGAACATCTCACATCCTTTTACACCGTTTTCAACCTTCTCTGTAGTCTGGCAGATAATTCTGATGTACTTTATACACAAAATCATTTGATGAACTAAATCTTTAAATTCCAGGATTTTGAATTTACTGAATGAAGATTGGATGGATCTCAGTAGTTACTGCCAGAGATAATTCTGTCTCTTTTGCAGAATAAAAATGGACTTCAGTGTTTTTTACACGCGTTCACTCAAATTTCAATACAATAATTTATGAACAAGCATTGAGCTGTACAGTAAACACAGATCTTAGTTATCCAGAAAGGACTAAACTTTATGTGAAATAGTTTCTATGGATATTATTGATTTCCAATAACACTCCCATTAATGATCAATCCCAGAAACTTCCTGTCGTCTGTAGCATCATCTGTAGTGAGATATTAGCGTTTGTGCATGAAGGATGTGTTTGTACTGGTCGTTTATTTATGTCAAACTGATCTTTCATTCTTTGAAGCTCTAATTGGATCATTTCTTAAATCGTCGTTTACATTAAAGAGTTTTGTGTCATCAGCAAATAAGATTCATTTTAAGCTTTTGGATTTCTAATAAACTCCTGCCGCTCTGCAGAAACTACGTCCTAGAAAACCACACAGGTTTTTGATTTTGTCCAAAAATATCCAAATATAACCAACAGTTGATGATTCCATCAGGAGTGAAAACGTTGGTGGAGCAGGTAGCGGTCCTCATGGGGCGGTGACATCATCAGCTGGGGCGGTGACATCATCAGCTGGGACGATGACATCATCAGCTGGTACTGATGGACGGATCTCAGCCTCTACATCAAACCAACAGAAGAACGTCAGAGCTCAGAGAAGAGAAGACGAGGACGATGAGGAGGTCTTAGATACATGAACACAAGCATAAGACATGAAAACTTTCTGATTTAATGCAGGACCCGAGGAGATGTTTGGTCCTGCAGGCGTCTGTCCTCTTCAGTCAACATGCTTTTATTCTGAAGGACTAGTGAACGGCCCAAAGACACGTCACATGACGACTGCTGGAACATAAACAGTCTTAATTACTGACCTGCAGCTACCCCCCCCCCCCCCCCCC
>NC_050532.1:28490695-28493018 GCF_002922805.2 Oryzias melastigma | reverse complement strand
CATATTCTGCTGTTTTTCTGCTTTTTCAGACACATTTAAAGGCCTGAAGGATTAAATAATTATCCTAATCTCTCCATGCTGATGTGTCCCTGAGCAAGGCACTGATGAATCCAGAGTATCTGTGTGAGGGAGGTTAGAGACCTGGAGGTCTGGTGTCAGGGGTTAAGTCCCTCCATCTGCTTCTCTGTGGGGGTGTCCTCGGCTGCCACTTTGGCTTCTGTGACATGGTAGAACACGTACCTGAGCACAGGTACATACTCACCTTTACACAGGCAGGAGACAAACATGCTGGTATTCTGCATGCATGTGTGGGTGGGTGTGTCTCTGGACAGGCCCCGCCCCTCTGATGAACATCTCCTGTCATTCAGATTCCCTCGTGAGTCGCTCAACACTTTCTCCGACTGTCAGGATTCAAATGACATTCGAGGAGAGAACTCATAAACTCATGGTTGAAGAGAGCCACTCGTTGGTGTTCTGCTGTTTCTGGACCGCACAGGAACCCCAAAGGGCCAAAGCAGAACTCCTCCAGGAGACGGTAACCTCCTGGGGGCGTCAGCTCTTCACGTGACCCAAGTACCACAGATGATTTCCCACTTCCCCTGATCCGGTCTCTTTAATCATGGAGAGTCGCTGAAGGAGTCCAATCATTCAATTATCATTCCTGCTCTGTGGCCTTCGTCTCAGGCGGAGCGTTTCCAGGATCTCTGAAATAACCAGCTGTGTAATCCTATTTGGAAGCACCTGTGTCTCAGCGGGACCCAGATGAAGTCATTACAGGTGCCTGTTCACAGCACCGACATGCAAATGGAGACAAATCAACCAAAACCAAAAAACATTCAGAAATTCGGCTTCAGCGGGAGCTGCAAAGAGCATCCAGGTAGCTGCAGCTCCAGAACGTGTAATTAAACACGCTGATTACTAAAAGTCTGAAAGCAGAAGAGATTCATACTTTGAGGTTCAACCATTTATTCCTCCATCAAGCTTTAATTAGATTTTAGCTTTGAAGGAGTCAAGAGTCCTTGAGGAGCCCGGCCTGTTTCAGGTTGCTCTTTTCACAGAAAGAAATGGAACAATTCAGCGGTGTAGAGCCTGATGATGCTATTCAGGTTAGCTGATTTACATAATTGAAGTGGATGACCTGCAGCAGCTCCTGCTCTGCTCATTGTTAGGAAGGCTGACAGGTGAGAAGCATTACAGGTGTTCCATGAACGTCATGGATTCACTCTGGAAAAACAGCATCACTGGTAGAAGCTCCGCCCTCAGAGGGTTTTGGGAACATAGTATCTGACCTGCACGGTGGTGTAGTGGTTAGCACTCCTGCCTCACAGCAGAAAGAGCCCAGGTTGAAGTCCCGGCTGGAACCTTCATGGGTGGAGTTAGCGTGTTCTCAATGCATGAGTGGCTTCCAGGAACAAGATTCACAGGTCAGTTGATGACTCTAAGTAGAGCTGGGGGATATTAGGTGTTTGGGTATTGATCCAATACTGGCTGATATCTATACCAATATTGGTATCAACACCAATGTTAATGTTGGTGTTGATACCATTATCAGTATTTTTGTAAACGCGGTCGATCTGACATGAACCTTAAAATCTATTTTGATTTTAATCACAGTTGATGTTTTTTGTAAGATTTCTTTTTTTTAATTTCTTGATAAACATTAAAACTGAATTAGGATAATATTTAAATTAAATGGAAAACAGATTATTAAGATAAAAACGTTTTAACATTAAATAAAAAGTGAAGAAGTGAATGCAAAAGAGTCAACAAACCAAAATAAACAGTAGTGGTGAAGTGACTAAGCTGGGACAGAAAAGTTTCAAACAACAGAGGAAATATTGATATCTGCTGATCAATTCTATCGATATTTTGGATCGATCCGCCCACCACGACTAAAATGTCTCTGGATGTGAATGTGAGCGTGTACAGCAGTGTTATGGTGGACCGGTGACAGGCTGGTGACCTGAGGACCAGGTTAGGCTCCAGCAACCCTGTGACTCCATCAATTTATCCATCCGTCTGTTCATCATCCATCCATCATCCATCTATCATCCATCCATCATCCATCCATCCATCCATCCATCCATCCATTATCCATCCATCATCCATCCATCATCCATCCATCCATCCCTCATCCATCCATTATCCATCCATCCATTCATCCATCCATCATCCATCCATCCATCCATCCCTCATCCATCCATCCATCCATCCCTCATCCATCCATTATCCATCCATCCCTCATCCATCCATTATCCATCCATCCATCATCCATCCTTCCCTCCATCTTCTTCTCTCATCTGGACCGGGTCGTGGAGGCAGT
>NC_050532.1:28489394-28490681 GCF_002922805.2 Oryzias melastigma | reverse complement strand
TCATCCATCCATCATCCATCCATCCATCCCTCATCCATCCATTATCCATCCATCCATTCATCCATCCATCATCCATCCATCATCCATCCATCCATCCATTATCCATCCATCCATTATCCATCCATCCATCATCCATCCTTCCCTCCATCTTCTTCTCTCATCTGGACCGGGTCGTGGAGGCAGTAATCTAAGCCAGACTTCCCTCTCCCGGGTCACTGCCTCCAGCTCCTCTGGAGGGATCCCGAGCTGAGAGACGTAGTCTCTCCATCGTGTCCTGGTCTTCCCCGGGGGCTCCGCCCAGTGGGACATGCCCAGGACACCTCTCCAGGGAGGCGTCCAGGAGGCATCCCGACGTCCATCCAGATGTGCGATCCACCTGAACTGGCTCCTCTGGATGTGGAGGAGGAGCAGCTCTTCTCTGAGCTTCTACCTCTCTCAGGGAGTCCATTAGGACTAAGACTTGTTCAGACACTGACGGTCTGACCTGCATCCATACCCGACAGCAGCAGATTGATGAGGGCGTGTCTGGAAGAGGAGGGAGACTGCAGGACTTCACAGCTTGAGAGGGAAGCTCTCTGTCCCCGACAGAACCGGCACCGGCTCGTGTGGAGCCAACACAAAGCCAGGTTTCCATAACAATACTGCAGATTGATGCCATCATCTGCGGCGTGCTGCGCGGCGGTCTCCAGGGGTAAAATTAGTGCTAAAGCTGCTGTCAGCAGGATCCATTCCACGGGCTCATCTGTCACAGGAAGCTCCTGTTAACAGCAGCCGGGTCACCGTGCCAACCGTCCTCTGAAGAACAGAGACGGCTGAACTGGGTCATTAAAGTGACTGATCTCTTTCCTGCACCTCTGTCTGCCTCCTTTCTCTTTGCCCTCACTTGTCAATCCTTTGCTCTCGGCACAATTTGACAGTTCTTTATAAATTTCTAATTCTGTTAACCTCTGTGTCCTCCACAGCCGGAACACCTCTGGCTTTGATGCCACCCGGCTTCAGCATCACCGCTTCCCCATCCTAATTACCTCTCAGCTGGATGAAAGCGTTTACTGCACATGCAATCAAACCAAACACTGAGAGGAGCCCCAATACTGAGGCTGGGTCTGGGGGGGGGGGCAGGTGGACAGTCATTAAACTGAACCTTCATTCATTATGAATGAGGTGTACAGCCGTCTGTGTAATTCCACACTTTGAAGTGGAGAAAGTGGAGAAAGGAGATCTCCAAAGACACTGGAGAAAAGAGGAGGAGGAGGAGGGAGGGGGAGGGGCAGAAGGAAGAGGAGGAGG
>NC_050532.1:28489011-28489251 GCF_002922805.2 Oryzias melastigma | reverse complement strand
ACGCCGCAACCCTGGATGACGCACTCTTTGGCCAGAGAGACGGACTGATCCGACGGCTGAAAGACTGACTGGACGAGGAGGAAGAGGAAGAGGAAGAGGAAGAGGAGGAGGAGGAGGAGGAGGAGGAGGAGGTGGAGGAGGTGGAGGAAGAGGAGGTGGAGGTGGAGACACTTTATGAGCCTCGTGAGGCTTCATGAAACCATCGCTCCTGAAGGCTGAAACATTTTCTATAGATGACAT
>NC_050532.1:28483126-28488902 GCF_002922805.2 Oryzias melastigma | reverse complement strand
GAAGACGAGGAGGAGGAAGAGGAGGAGGGAGGAGGAGTCAGACCTGAGGCTCCAGGTCTTTGTTACACAAATACTTTCCATTTCTTGGCTGAAGGACCAGGACTCTGCAGAGGCGTCTGGATCTTCCTCAGCCTCCTCCTCCAGGACGGTTCTTCTGTTTGGGTCGGGTCACTGGAGTCCATCATGACTCTGCAGGTCTTAAATCCCTGTAATCCCACCGATAATCTGAGCCAAAATGGAGTCCAAATGAACGGTTCTGTTCACCTCTGAAGGTGGATTTGTATTTTGGAGGATTGCTGTGAATTTTGACCAGGATCAGCTTTTCTAACGGGTTCACTCACGTCACACGGTCCAGATTCTGGTTCCATCTCATATACTTACAATGAAGTAAATGAGCTCAGGTCCAGTAAAGGTGTATGTGAAGGGAACCAGAACTTTCCAAGGACCTCTACTGCACATTATGACCCACTCTGACTGCTGCCGTCTCAGAACCTCATCATTGTAGAACCATTTCAGATGATTGGGAGGTCATAGATTCCAAAGGCGGCTAACGGGTACCGGAGCTGACACGCTCCGGCCCGGATACCTCCACGCTTAAAAGTGGGACCGATACATCCGGTCTGACCCGCTTTCCTGCTGCCAGTCCAGTTCCAGCCCCAGAGTCCTCTCTGACAGAGTCCTGGCTCCCTGATCTCTGTCCACGAATCAGCCGGGGTTTAGAAATGTCAGGCTCCTCCCCCTTTTACACGGTTTACAGCAGAGCAGGAAGCCTCATTTCTGCTGCTGTTTTCTGCCCACTTACGGGCGGCTGTGGTGCAGCGGTGGGGTGGTCAATCTGATCATAAGATTGTAGGTTCGATTCCCTCCTTGCCCGCCCATGTATTGAAGTGTCCTCAGGTAAGACACTGACCCCCCCTTCAGGTTGGCATCAGTGAGTGATTGGGTCTGTGACTGAAGCACTTTATACGAGTATTTACCATTTCTGTTCTCATGATGTATTAGTGCATGACTGATATTACTACACATGACACACAGATATTTTAACCTGTACGCTGTAGTTTCTGAGGCATTGGAAATCTTTCGGAGCTTGTCGTCTCTAAAGTAGTATTCATGTTTGGACCCCCGGTCTATGGGGGGCTGGAGGGTTCATGGGAGTTCAGTCCTCCAGCATGTTGACCCAGATGACTGATTGTCTGCTGGATCCTGTAGAGTTTTATCCATTTCATGTATGTTTTGGTTATGAATGAATTGATTAGTATTTGATACTTTTCCTTCATAGGATTTTTAAAGTACATTCTATTCATATTTTCACTGTGTAACGTCATCGTGTTTGTGCTTCTCAGACCTCTTCAGTCTCATTTGTAGGTTTAAGGTTTGTGTTGAAGCTAAAGAGAACAGAAACTCTCCTGGTTAGCAGAAGTCCTTATTCAGAGCAAAGTGACGACAGGAAGAACTCGCCGTCACCTCATTTTCCCGCCTTCACTGTCCCGTATTTCCACAGCTTCTCTTTCACTCCTGCATGTTTGGCTCCGCCTGTTTGGAGGCGTGACCCCCAGGTCTCTGCAGCATCAGTGAACATGATTGATGCGCTTTAACGCGGACATTTGCTTATGCATTACTGTTCCAGTGTTACTGTCAGGAGGCCAATTATTGCAGAGCAGCAGCAGCAGAGGTCAGGGAGGCCGCATGTCTTCATAATCGGGTCTGTTTGACCCGCAGAGAGGTCACCAGAACTCCAACCAGCACGCTGTAATCTGTGCGGCGGTGTGTTTTCCCTGCTGACCCGATCGTTTTCACGGGTTCACCTGCTGACCTTCACAGCGATCCGGTCCACCTACACCAGACCATGACGCCCACTCCGTACGCCGAGTCTGTGTGAGAATCGGATTAATGAGGTCAAACCTGATGGATTACAGACGGTTTGGGTGGTATTTACTGCACAAGCACAATATTTAATAGTAACCGCTTTCCTTCAGGTCACCCAGTTTAGCTGGTTCTGAGTGAAGAGCCGGGTTCTGACAGTGGACTGGTTCCAGCTCTGCTGGTCTGAACATGCTGGACCTGCTAGTGAAGAGTTTGTGTTGAGGTTTTGTTGTTAGACAAATGAATGATGAACACAATCTGACCTCCATTATCTGTGATGGGCGTGGCCTACTGGACAAGCTGTTGGCTCCGTCTGGTGGCCACGCCCCTCTCCACCTGTTGTTGCCTTGTAAAGGTCATGGTGTTGTTTTCATGATTCCTGGTGTGAACTTGTTTGTTTCAGGTCCATTCTGATGACTTGATTTGTTCCTCTTCAGAACAATTTCCAGTGTGGTAGCAGTAAACGGTGGTGTAGTGGTTAGCACTCTCACCTCACAGCAGGAAGGTTCTGGTTCAAATCCGGCGGGTCATTTCTGTCTGGCGTGTTCTCCTGGTTCACGTGTGGATTTTCTAAAACATACTTCATCCGTTGATCTGTGATCCTGAATCGTTCTCTTGGTGTGAATGTGTCTCTTACCCTCTGACAGGCTCACAGCCTGGTCAAGGTGTCCCCTGCCTCACCTACCAGCAGCTGGATAGGCTCCAGCAGCCGGTGACCCCAAAGGGATTCAGTAGTTTGTGAGGACGGATGGATCAAGTGGAAACACTGAGATGAGAAGTTCATCTGTTTAAACGGTCCTGGTTGTGAGTTCTTGCTCCAGATGCACCAGTGGTGTAGTGTCTCTCCGGGGTTACATTATGACTGCAGGATCGTGTCTTTAAACAGATTTCCAGGGTCTCCTACTTTTCCATGACTGTAAAACGTTTGTTCTCCTACTTTCAGCCCAGTGACCCCCAGAGCCCCCCATGTCTCCTCTTGGGTTCTCTTCACAGCCAGTTCCACTTGAACCAATCAGAACTGCATTTCCAGTGTGAGTCTGGCCTCTGGACCCCCCCCGGCCGATGATGGGAGGTCATGTTTGTCCTCGGCGCCGTGAGGCGTGATAATCTCATTGGTAACAAACTGTCTCCAATGACGGCAACAGTAAGTAAGAGCCATGAAACGCTTCCAATCACTCGGCTGTTTGAGCTCACGGCTCTTCACGGATTAACCCCCCCCCCTCCCACACACACGTTTCCGTGGAGACGCAGAGATTTTCTGCTCGGAGACGACACACGGCTGTTTGTGCAGAGAGCCTCTTCACGGTCCATTCGTGACCCTGCCGACGCTCCGGTCCTTCAGGGTTCAGACCTGCGAGAGAGCTTCAGCTCAGCGTGGGGGGGTCGTCACAGGAGAGGCTGCAGGTAGTTTTCAGGAGAAAAACTTAGCAGACGTCCATGTTTTATTTAGCAGAAGCTCCTCCTGAGCTCCAGCCAGGTGGAGATCCATGACTGACTCTCGGTCTCTTAGCCGTGGTTTCAGCCCCTTCCTGCTGTTTCAGTCGACCTGCAGCACATCCAGAGGTGGTCTTAGAGAGGAGGGGGTCCACCAAAGCCTCTCATGTCTCTGAGGGAAAACAGGTCTGGACATTTTCCCGCCTCGTCAGACCCGAGGGTCACGAGTTTGTCCGGAGCTCCAGACAAGACAACATGTCAGAAAAATCCGATCATAAATGTCAGATCAGAGATCTCAGATCAGAACTATCCGATCAGAACTGTCCGATCAGAACTATCCGATTAGAACTATCCGATCAGAACTCTCAGATCAGAACTATCCGATCAGAACTATCCGATCAGAAGTATCCGATCAGAACTATCCGATCAGAGGTATCCGATCAGAACTATCCGATCAGAACTATCCGATCAGAACTATCCGATCAGAAGTATCCGATCAGAACTCTCCGATCAGAACTATCCAATCAGAACTCTCCGATCAGAAGTATCTGATCAGATATCCCCGATCAGAACTATCCGATCAGAAGTGTCCGATCAGAAGTGTCCGATCAGAAGTGTCCGATCAGAACTATCCGATTAGAACTATCCGATCAGAACTATCCGATCAGAACTATCCGATCAGAAGTGTCCGATCAGAAGTGTCCGATCAGAACTATCCGATTAGAACTATCCGATCAGAACTCTCCGATCAGAACTCTCCGATCAGAAGTATCCGATCAGAAGTATCCGATCAGAACTCTCCGATCAGAACTCTCCGATCACTCAGAGTTCTAGCTCCAGGCTGGTGATCTGAGGCGTCTCTGGTTCTGTTTCAGCAGACGCTGTGACATAAGGCCTGCTGCTCAGAGTCTCATCTAAATGCTGTTCGGATGAACAATGGAGCGCTAAACCTTTCTGCTGCCTCCTCAGAGTCTCCCGCGTCCACATGCTCTCCCCGGGGGGGTCTCCGGTCTGGATCCCGACGTGGTCACAGGCTGACGGACTCGCCGCCGCAGCCCGGCATTAGTCAGAGGATGACGCCTCCGGCTGAGTCAGTCTGCATCCATGGATACTCGAGACCAGCACCTTCTCACTGGGGAGAGCAGCATCCACGCTCACCTGTGGACAAAGGTCTGCGGTGGACTGGCTGGTTGGCAGGTGAGGTGGGAGGGGCTTCCTGCAGAACAACAGCCTCTTAGACCGATGTTTCACAAAAAGGTTTGATGAGGAATGCTAGCTAACTTCAGCAGCAAGCTGCACACTGAGCATGCTCAGTCCTGGAGGTGCAGATCTGTCCGATGAAGCTCCATCCTTGTTATCCTTCAGGGAGGGGGCCACTTTCACTGATGACCCAGTATGTGGCGGGGGGCCGGCCCCTTGCTTTCCAATCACTTAGTGGCTGCAGCAGAAGAGCCTCGTCCTCTGAGAGGATGCAGGTCTGAGCCTGACCACAGGTGAGCGGCGCCAGATTATTGTTCTCTGATTCTACAGAGGGGCGGAGCTTAAGAGGCTCAGCTGGACGGGGAGAACAAAGGCTGAGCTCGCCATCGTCTCATCAGCAGCAGACGGTCTGCATCCTCTCAGCAGACCGACCTCTGAGCGTCTTCATGGCAGGAAAACCAGTTTCACTCGGATATCTGAATAAATCCTTGAAGTGCTGCTCACTCGTCATCCTGGGTTCTGATGGGAACCGACCCGGAAATGAGACGGTCCAACCTCAGAAGTTTGGACCGAACCAAGTGAACATTTAGAGTCGTAGAAAGACAGCTGAAGTGAAACTCCATGCAGTCCTCGTGTGATCTGAGCCATGACAGTGATGGACATCTTCAGCTGGCGAGTGAGTCACTGATCCGTCAGTGTGACTGAAGGTGGTTTGGTTGGAGAGGTCCGGGAGTGAGGGAGACCACGGCCCAAAAGGAAGATCCAGTTCCAGGAGAGAATCTGTAGGCTGGTCTGAGACCTCCAGAAAAGCTGCTCCAGAGGTTCAGACCTGAGGTAATCTAAAATGTGATCAGAGATTCCAGACACTCCCCAGAACTGGAGAACCAGAGACTCAAAGCAGGAAAATCCATCAGCTCACCTGTGGAGCATTGGAGCAGGAGGAGGAAACGGGTCAGAACCTGAGCGGAACACATCCCAGAATGAAGGTCTGTCATGTAGGATGGTCTGGAAGTGTCCATATCTTCCTGGACCGGATTCACCTTCACCTCCAAACCCTCAGACAGGAGTTCCTCCTTCAGCAGAAACCAGAATGCTCTGCTGTCACTGAGGGAGTGAAAACTGTGGAGAGAGCATGACCCCCCCCACACACCACCCCACGGGGGTGAAGGGCCCGCGGACGTGCTGGGTTCTGGTTCTGGATCCGCTCAAGCCAGAGTCGGCTTCAAAACCGCTCTGGAGCTTCAGGCCGCTTCCATTCTGTGGGGTTTCCCAGAACCGT
>NC_050532.1:28479553-28482549 GCF_002922805.2 Oryzias melastigma | reverse complement strand
TTTAGGAATCCAGCAGAGTTTCAATGATCTGAGAGCAGAACGTTCCAGAGCTTCACGTCCAGTAGATGTGAGAGATGATGGAAGAGCTCAGGATGAAGCAGTTTGGATGGAACACAACTGTCAGGACTGAAGGATAAATGAGTGAAACCGACTGAGATGTTTCTGTTCAGACAGAACCACAAGTGGACAATGTCCAGAACCAGGATGCAGCAGAACTGGACCTGAAGGAGAACCGACTCAGAAACAAGTTGAGATGGAGATGGAGCTGAAGCTTTAAAGGAGCGACCTGATTGGTGCTTTTGTTATGAGGATATCATGAGAAACGACTGGAGAAACTGAAGGTGGTTTGGTTGGAGAGGTCCGGGAGTGAGGGAGACCACGGCCCAAAAGGAAGATCCAGTTCCAGGAGAGAATCTGTAGGCTGGTCTGAGACCTCCAGAAAAGCTGCTCCAGAGGTTCAGACCTGAGGTAATCTAAAATGTGATCAGAGATTCCAGACACTCAGAACTGGAGAACCAGAGACTCAAAGCAGGAAAATCCATCAGCTCACCTGTGGAGCATTGGAGCAGGAGGAGGAAACGGGTCAGAACCTGAGCGGAACACATCCCAGAATGAAGGTCTGTCATGTAGGATGGTCTGGAAGGGTCCATATCTTCCTGGACTGGAACCACCTTCACCTCCAAACCCTCAGACAGGAGTTTCCTCCTTCAGCAGAAACCAGAATGCTCTGCTGTCACTGAGGGAGTGAAAACTGTGGAGAGAGCATGACCCCCCCCACACACCACCCCACGGGGGTGAAGGGCCCGCGGACGTGCTGGGTGCTGGTTCTGGATCCGCTCAAGCCAGAGTCGGCTTCAAAACCGCTCTGGAGCTTCAGGCCGCTTCCATTCTGTGGGGTTTCCCAGAACCGTTCAGAGCCATCTGAGCTTCATCCTGGATGATGATGATGATGATGATGATGATGACCTCTGACCTCCAGCTTCAAATGATGAGACTTCAGCTCCAGCATGTGGGTTCCATGAAGGAGGAGGAGGAGCAGGAGGAGGAGGAGGAGGAGAAGGAGGAGGAGGAGCAGGAGGAGGAGGAGGAGCAGGAGAAGCATTCCTCTGCTCAACACATCAGAAGAACCTCCTTTTTATCCTCCTTTGAACCTCCTCCTGCTCCTCCTCCTCCTCCTCCTGCTGCCCCTCCTCCTACTTCTCCTCCTCCTCCTCCTCTTCCTGTTCCTTCTCTTCCTCCTGCAGCGGCTGAGCTCCGTGATCCAGAAGATTGCATCATTATGTTGTTGCACATTATGACTGTGATCCTAAAAATAAAAAGTCAACGAGGAAAAACAAACAAACTAACATGCAGACCTGGACCTCCGTTCACCTCTGAGTCTTTATTCAAACCATAAATGCAGATTTGACCTGGAAACATTCGGCATCTGAGAAGAACTTGATCAGATCTACATTCTGGATCACCAGAGGATCACTCCGCCCCCAGATCACGTTATCATATTAATATAAAACCAGGATCAGAAGCAGATCACTTCACCATCTTCAGTCAAAAAACAGAAATAATGATTTCCATTTACAGGATCACTTTCATGTTTCCATGGTTACCAGCATCACCGAGGTAACCCCAAAACGAGGGAAACACAAATGTGCTAACAGTCATGTTAGGCTTCAGCACAAATTGCCATGGCAACAGAGGTGTGTCCAACACATGAACACTAGAACCAAGTCCAACATGAAAGAGTTCTGCAGGTTCTGGTTGAAGCCGTGCAGTGTTCCTGTTTCTCGTTAGCACTAATTAATCCACTCGAGCCTCGTTAGCAGTCACCGTTCATTTCCTTAGCTTACCATCTCGCACATGCTCAGTACATGCGTTGGTGATGTCATCACAAAAAGACTGTTTGTTGCCATGAACCACAAACACTCATATCTGTGCAGTTACATCCTTAATCAGAACTTTCTGTCATGATGTTCTGAAGTTTCTGAGTTTAGAGTCAGAAAACTCAGATTCTGCAGAACAAACGTTGGAAGTTCTGCTTTAGATTCCAGCCAGAAAATCAATTTAGTTTGAAGCTTTGAATTGGGACAGGAAGTCAGCCATATTGTTCCCATCTTCATCCTGTTTGTGGCAGAGACCTCATCATCTGTAAGTGGTTCTGCTGCAGACGGTTCTTCATCATCACAGAACCAAACTCGGTTCTGTTTTTGTTTGTAGTCTCCATCTTTCCCTCAGAGGAGCTGCTGACTCACCGGTTGCTATGGAGATTCTGTTTTTGGCATGAAGAGGGTGGGGGTGGGGGAGGTTACTGAATCCATCTCTGCACAGACCAATTTACTACTTTTACAGTCAGGGGGGTCTGACTCCTCGAGTTAGTGTGATGTTAACCTTCCCACCCCCCCCCCGACCCGTTCCACTTCAGCCTCTGAAAATGAACCTCAGCCTGACACAGATCACTTCCTGTCTCCACCCATCCAGCAGGCAGGGGGCGGGGCCCAGCGATGTGGCTGCGAGCTCATTAATCGAATCAGGTAATTGATGACGGCCCGGTTCTGAGTGAGGAGGTTCTGAGTGAGGGGGTTCTGAGTGAGGAGGTTCTGAGGGAGGAGGTTCTGAGTGAGGAGGTTCTGAGTGAGGAGGTTCTGAGATCCCGCTGTAGAACCGAACAGGAAGTGAAGACACAAACCGGATCAGCAGCGTCAGTTTGGATCAGAACGGTTCTGGAAGGTTTATGTTTACATTCAACCACATGATGAGCCTGATTTCTGATCACATGATCAGATCTGAGCTCAGACACAGGAGGTGTATATCTGAATAAACCTCTTTTGGATTTGAGTCTGAACTTTATTTTGATGGTATTTGTGAGCATTTCTTCGACTGAACAGACTTGAGTACATAGAAGGGAGGGCAAAATGACCCCCCCTCTCAGATATGTTGTGATCTGAGGGATCTTATGGTGATCCTCTGGATCTCCCCTCTAGCTGCAGTCAACCCCCCCCCAC
>NC_050532.1:28476403-28479211 GCF_002922805.2 Oryzias melastigma | reverse complement strand
AGTGTCTGGATCTAAAGGAGATTCTGGAGGACCGGCCTCTGAGGCGTCACGGCGGCGGCGCCATTTCTCACGTCAGCCTTCGCCTGAAGCGCCGCACGTTGACTGTACAGATGCCCCCCCCCATCCATCCCTGCAGACAGCTGATCTTACAGACCATGATACTCCCTCCACAGGCTGCACCTTCACTCTTCAGAGGGTTCAGACTCAACAGGAAGTTCTTCTGCTGTCCGTGATTCCACTTCCTGAATCCATAAATCCTCCGTCTTCTTCTCATTCATCTGATGGTAGACGCTGGCAGCAGGAAACTCTAGTTCTAAACTTCTTCACTGAATCCAGGTTCTAACAGGAAACCTTCAGATGGTTCTGGATGGAACCGCCTCCAGCTGAGCCTCCAGGTCCACGGTTCTGATGTGGACCCAACATTTCCAGAGAGAAAGCTGAGGCTGTGGAGCAGGAACAGACGGAGATCTTCTGCGGTCGGACCTCTGATCGGAGTCCAGATCTCTAGATTTATGTCAGACTTTGAGTCTCAAATCAGGATCACAGGTCCAGGTGTGTGTGTTTGTGTGTGTGTTCGTGTGTGTGGGGGTGTGTGGGGGTGTTCGTGTGTGTGTGTGGTCTCAAAGACTGAGTGTTAGTTACATGTGATAGGAGAACCACTGTGGACACTAAAAGGTTTGAAACTGAGACGCAGTGAAAGCTGGGAGGAGCTTTGGGTTTCTGTGTGTCCAATGTTGTGTAGCGACTATGTTTGTGTGTTCATTGTTGTGCAGTGTGTGTGTGATGTTGGAGCAGGTGGACCATCAGATCCATAAGATGTGTGTTTACTTCCATGATCTTTTCTCCTGGTGGTTCTGGTCCATAACGACCTTCATCACCACGGCGTCTAACCAGCAGCTGTTGGTCCTGCGGTTCCACCTTCTTAAAGCCACAAACACAATCAAACAATGTGAACAGAAATGATACGACAATAATACCAAAACAATTAAAAAAAATACAAACAAACAGACAAAATCCTCCGTGATCCTTCTGGTTCAGTCCAGGTTTAAAACTCTGAATCCATGAGAGCCTGAAACAACACTTCCAAACATCCAGATCCAGTCCTGGATCCTCATTCCTGCCGTGTGGAAACACAAACTCTTCTAGAATAATTAATTTTTATTTGTGTAATGAATTATTGTGGTTTCAGTTCTATGGCTCTGTAGAGGACCATTTTACTATGGAGACTTTAGTTCAGAACAAGAGATTTGATCTTAAATCCAGTGAATTATTCTAAATGATTAGAGATAAATCTGAGTTTAGTGATGCGGATTTCTCCTGTTTCGTGGTTTTAGTTTCTTCGTTCATCCAGCAGATTAAAAGTTTAGCATCACAATAGAGAAAATGAAGGTTTTCTAAAGGAGACCAGTGGAACCTCCTCATCACCTTTAGCTAACGATGTCACATTGACAGAATTGATCCCAGCATCCTCTTCTCTATCTTTTCCCACAATCCCTTGCTCCCAGCTCTCACACTCGATTCTCCCATTTCTCTCCTCCTGATCCGATCTGATCCTCCTTTGTCCCTCCAATCTGCCAGTTTCATCAGTCCATCCTCGATCAGCCTCTTCTCCTTCATCACACTCTGCAGTCGTCCTCAGAACTCCTCAGGTCCTCTACTGTAGACCCCCCCCCCCCGTCTGAGACGGCTGGACCGCCATGGCTTAACTGTAATTGATGCGATGGACAGAGGAGAGGAAGAGAGACGGCTCTCGGCTGACAAGGTTAATTCTGTTTTTCCTGGCTCCTCGTCACCTGGAGGTAATTAAACTCCTGACCCCCCCACCCCCCCACCCCTCCAGGGAGAGCGATACCGGCAGTAACCTGGAAAGACTGATTCCATTAAAGCCGTACGCAACAAATAAGACGGCAAACGTGACAGGAAGCAGGAGTTCTGTTCTGAAGTTTCAAATTTCACCTGATTTTGAATGCAGGGGGGGGGTCAATACCCCCAGATGATGTTTGAGAGGGTGGGGGGGTGGAGTCTGCAGACATGAACTCTGGAATTCAAGAACCAATTCACACCTGAGAATCTACACGGATCTGATATGCCTCCTGTGAGGAATGGCCCCGCCTCCTGGAATATATAGCTCCACCTCCAGGAATGTAGAGCCCCGCGTCTTAGAATATACAGCCCCGCCTCCTGGAATATATAGCTCCACCTCCAGGAATATCTAGCCCCGCCTCTTAGAATATACAGCCCCGCCTCCCCACCTCCAGGAATGTAGAGCCCCACCTCCAGGAATGTAGAGCCCCTCCCCCTGCATCATGCAGCCCCGCCTCCTAAGGTAAGCAGCTTTTCCTTGAGAGGCGATCGTGTTCAGATCTGAACTCCAATCTGCTTTTTTTGGCTCCTACACGTGTCTGAGCTTTCCTCGCTACATTTTGTTCTTTTTCTACCATCTCCGGTTCTGATCCAGGATTATTATTATTGCTGCAGAGTTCTGGTTTGCTCCGACACCAGGTCTCCTGAGCTTCTACAGAAAGGAGGATGTGCTCTAATCTGATCCAGATCATTCCAGGATCGAACCTGTCGGTCATCAGCATCTTTGGCTCCAGGCCAGAGACCAGAGCCAGCCTGGAAATGCTAACGGGAGTTCTGGTTCCGGTCTGAAGCGGCTAACTCAGTAATGAGCTCCTCTATATTTACCCAGCATGCATCACTTCCTGGCATTCTGTTGTTCTTCAGGCTGCAGACGGGCCCCACAGTGGCACCACTGAGCCCAGAAACAAAACACAGCACCACCCATGGAAAACATGGAGGCAGATG
>NC_050532.1:28470280-28475993 GCF_002922805.2 Oryzias melastigma | reverse complement strand
ATTCATGTTCGATTGGCTGCTGGAGCCAGATCAGAAACCCGATCATGAATCAGATTAGGAAACCAAATCAGGAACAAGATCAGGAACACATCTGAAACCAGATCAGAAACCAATCAGAAACAAGATAAGGAACAGATCTGAAACCAGATCAGAAACCAAATCAGGAACCAAATCAGAAACCAAATCAGGAACCAGATCAGAAACCAGATAAGGAACAGATCTGAAACCAGATCAGAAACCAGATCAGGAACCGATCAGAAATCAGATCAGAAACCAGATCAGGAACAAATATGAAACCAGATCAGAAACCAAATCAGGAACCAGATCAGAAACCAGATAAGGAACAGATCTGAAACCAGATCAGAAACCAGATCAGGAACTGATCAGAAATCAGATCAGAAACCAGATCAGGAACAAATATGAAACCAGATCAGAAACCTAATGAGGAACCAGATCAGGAACCAGATCAGAACCCGGCTGGAGAAACCCCTGAACCTCTACCGAACAGAAAGTGCAGCTTCCAGCTGAACGCCGAGCGTTGGTGATTGCGGATGATTGATTAGCGCGTCCAGATGTTTGGTGGAGGTCACGGCTGCTGCTGTTGTGTTCGTGCAGGAAATGAGCTTTCAGCTGATAAGAAGCTAAGTGGTCGACCGATCCGTCCCAGCTGAAAACCATCAGAGCGCCATCAACCCAAAGCACAGCTAAAGACTCTCAGACCCAATCAGGACTGGAAACTCTTTTTAGAACCATCAGATTAACGTGAACACCAAAACCAAAACATGAAAGAGGTTTTCTTCTTTGGGTTTTGAGCTGTGCTTCCTAAACCAGAGCAGAGGGTTTGTTTAGAGTTAAATCATGAGTTTGCTTCATTCTCTCCTCTCTTTGTGTCTGGCCTTTGTAAATAAGGACTGTGAAAACAATTAACGTTTTATAAAAGCAGATTTAAAAGGAGAGAAGATGCACCAGCCGTCGCCATGGTAACATATCGCAGTTCCAGCCCGGCAACACAATCACCTTTGAGGTGAGCTCATTCAGAGAAGAAAGCATCACATTCTAGCACTCAGATTTCTACGCTGTGTTGTAGAAACACTGAAGAGGAGATGAATTATGATGGAGGGGTCAGGTTTCTACTGAAGACAGAACCAAGTGGAGCTCCAGAAACGGACTTCTGACCGACCTGTCACTAGAACATTCACAGGTCAGGGATCTTATTGTGCCTTGGTTTTATGTGGATCTATTTTTAATATTTAGTGTTATTTTTCTGTAGAGTGTCGTCTGGTGGTTCGAGAGCCACTTAAAAAAAGATTATTATCATTATTAATAATATAACGGACAGATTCTGTCGTCTAACAACAACATGATGACACGCACCCTGACCTTCGGTCGAGCCTCAAACCATCATCTGATCATGTGGTCGGGTGTTAGCCCCGCCTCCCTGCATGGTTGTGATGAGAGTCAACCTCTTGACACGCGCTAATCAGCTAATTATGAAAGGCTGAGGTGACAGCGACCTCATTAAGGTGAGGAAGATGAGACTAACGAGCCGTAACTGATGAAGGCCGCCGCGCCTCCTCGCCAGGAAAATCACCGCCGCTCTGACAGAACGACACGAGACGACGGCGACAGGTTCAGGCTGAGGTTCAGGACGGAGACGATTACTATCAACGCCGTTTGTTCTGACCCGTCACTCCGGAACCACGGGGGGGGGGTCTGTCCGCTCGTCTCCAGGGAGTCAGAACTGAACCACATCAGTCTCTTTATGTTCACCAGTTTGAAGAACAAACTTTACGAGTATAGAGGTCATTACACAAACGGAAAGGAGAAACGTCATTTTAAGATGAAGAAGAAGAACTGTGTACAAAGATCAAAGACTTTCAGGAAACGTCTGGAGACAAAGGACTGAAACAAAAAAGACTTCTGAGGCTTCATCACAGAAAGATGAAAATATTCCAGTCTTTGTGTCTGAGTGAGACCGTATTCGTGAGTATGTGTGTACGTGTGTACAAGTATACATGAGTATATATATGTGTTGGTGAATAGATATTTGTGTGTTTGAGTCCAAAAGTGTTTCTGGAAGCGTGGACACAGTCACACAATTATGTGTGTGTGTCAGATTGTGAATGTGTGAGTTCATGTACTGTATGTGTGAAGATGTACACGTGTGAACATATACATGTATGAACATGTACACGTATGAACATGTACACATATGAACATGTACACGTATGAACATGTACACGTATGAACATGTACACGTATGAACATGTACACGTATGAACATGTACACGTATGAACATGCACACGTGTGAACATGTACACGTGTGAACATGTACACGTATGAACATGTACACGTGTGAACATATACATGTATGAACATGTACACGTATGAACATGTACACGTATGAACATGTACACGTATGAACATGTACACGTATGAACATGTACACGTATGAACATGCACACGTGTGAAGATGTACACGTATGAACATGTACACGTGTGAACATGCACACGTGTGAAGATGTACACGTATGAACATGTACACGTGTGAACATGTACACGTGTGAACATGCACACGTGTGAACATGCACACGTATGAACATGTACACGTGTGAATATGTACACGTATGAACATGTACACGTGAAACGAATCTTGTACACATGTACACCTGTGTCTTTATCATCTATATCAGCGCAGAATGAGGGGAGGAGCATCTCCCTCAGGTTATGAATATGTTTCCTAATACCTGCTGGTTGAGGACTTTTTCACTTTAAACTCACAAACCTGGATTTATATTAATGTTGGATTAGTTTCTGTTTATTGGATGCACAGATGGTGGATTATAGAAACCACATGGTCAGTCCAAATGGATCTGATCATTAGAGATCAGCAAACCCCACGAATAAAGAACATTTCTTTAGTGGATTCATAGAAGTTTAATACAACTCGTTTTTATGATGTGGACGGAAGAGAGTCTCTTAAGAATATGATTTATTGACTATGAACACTGAGGAAGACGGGTTTTAATCTCCTTCTGTTTAACTGTGGTTTGAATTAACAGCAACGCCCCCCCCCCACATGTTAAAACATTGTTTTTCCTAAAATCCTTTAGGAATCTGTTGTTTTCATCACAGTGAGTGATGATTCTGTCTCTTACTCCTTCAGCACCGTTCATCTGGTTAGTGTCCAGCCGATGGATGAAGATGCAACTCAGATCTTCAAGTTAACTTCTTGTCTTTATCTTCAACACCACTTTACCATCGACAGCTCATTGGTGATGAATGAATGACAGATGCACACATTTCTTCTTCTGTCCCTAAACACCACCGGACCTGTGGATGACACCACCTAGTGGACATCTACTATCACTACAACATTGAGCCTTCAAGTTTACTGGAATCATTCATATCAGTCAGAACAACCCCACTGACACGCTCTGCAGAGATCCACAAAGATCCACAGAGATCCATAGGGATCCACAGAGATCCATGGAAATCCCAGGGATCCAGAGATCCAAAGGATTCAACAGAAATCAATGGTGATCCAAAGAGATCCACAGAGATTCAAGGAGATCCAAAGGATTCAATAGAGATCAATGGTGATCCAAAGAGATCCACAGAGATCCAAGGAGATCCACAGGGATCCACAGCACTCCACCCACGATTGTGTTTACTCTCTTTTTTGGAGATTTCCTCTTATTTATTGTTTTGGATTTTTTTTGTCAGGATGATTCTGGTTGAAAATGTACAGTATTGACTGAATAAAACTTTACAGGTATGTGTCCTTAATTTGTTCAGATACTTGAAATAGATTATTAGTAAAAAGTAATATTGATGAAGAGTCATTCAGAGTAAAATAATTGACCTCCTCGTATCCTAAATACTTTTACACCAACCACAAAAACTCTGCAGGATTCAGTCTGACATCCTTCCAGCTCAGTCCGTCGATACTCTTCACGCCTTGTTGGGAGGTTTATTGTTGTTTTTCTGAGGTGGGGGGGGCAGTGATCCGAGGGATAAGATGCAGTGATATCCTCTCAATCCCTGCCAGATAATGATGTGTCCTGGGCCTGGAAGAGGAGAGCAGCAGCCGGACTCAGAACCAGGAGCTGAATTCTAAAGAACTCTGAGAAGGTCATTTCTCTGCAGCAGGAGGTGGTGGGGGTGAGGGGGGGGAGAGAAGAAATCTAAATAAAGAATAATAATAATGAATAAAGTGAATTAGATTTTAGGAACAAATGTGTAAATGACTGATGGTTACATTTCTTTATTCTAAAAATGAGACCGATGGAGGGAATAAGATAAGATAGTCCTTTCATTCGGCCCACGGTGGGGAGAGAGAGGTTCTGGTTCCTGACATCAAGCTGAGAAACAGCAGAAAACACCAAAGAACTGCCGACTGGACACAGGTCTCTCTCTGATAGACGGCAGTGGAACTCTGGACCAAGTCTCCAACTCAGAACCTCATTGACCTGATGGTGGAGGTGGTGGTGGGGGAGGAGCTATCTTTATAATCTGAAACCAAACCGAAACTGAAGAAGTTCACATCATGGTTCCTCGTGGGTTCAGGTCTGGATCAGTTCTGATCCATCTGGAGCAAACAGGATCAATTCTGTTTCAGGACAATTCTGTTTCAGGTCAATTCTGTTTCAGGTCGATTCTACTTCAGGTCGATTCTACTTCAGGTCGATTCTGTTTCAGGTCGATTCTGTTTAAAGTCGATTCTGTTTCAAGTCGATTCTGTTTCTGGTTGATTCTGTTTCAGGTCGATTCTGTCGATTCTTCAGGTCGATTCTGTTTCAGGTTCCTACCGTTTCTTCAACCCCGTAGTTGAAGCTGTTGTTGTCAGAGAAGAACTCTTGCCGGCTTCTTTCCTCCATGATTCTCCTTCAGTTTCAGCAGAAGCCTTGAAGCTGACTCTTGACGACCTGCGGTGACACGTTTGCATGCAGCTCCATGAGTGTTTCCTCTCATCTGGATCTCTTACCAACACATCCCCGCTGACTTAATTATTTCCAAATATCCATGTTTCAGCCTCGTCATCCTGAAGAAGCAGCAGATCGGCTTCAGAGAGAGGAGAGGGAAGCAGCTCTGACAGCTTCTACCTTCTCCTCCACTTTAGCTCAGACAGAACTAAAGTCAAAGCTTCACAGCATCTGATGTGGATTTGGTTCTGATCTGATGTGGATTTGATCCTGATCTGCTGTGGATTTGATCCTGATCTGCTGTGGATTTGATCCTGATCTGATGTGGATTTGGTCCTGATCTGATGTGGATTTGGTCCTGATCTGATGTGGATTTGGTCCTGATCTGATGTGGATTTGGTTCTGATCTGATGTGGATTTGGTCCTGATCTGATGTGGGTTTGGTCCTGATCTGATGTGGATTTGATCGGGATCTGATGTGGATTTGGTCCGATTCTGGTGTGGTTTCTATGGAAACACGTTCGGGTCTCCATCTCGTCTCCAGATCGACGTGAAGCTTCTGTGTCATCAGCATCAGGACCGACTCTGTTCTGTTTTCCAGATCATTCCTCCCTAGAACTTCTCCATTTGCATCCTCAGTGTGAGGAGAAGCTCCGCCTCCTTTAAGCACCGCCCCCTGAAAGCTCTCATGTTGCACAGAGGTGGAGGGGCTGTAATTTTCTGAGCTGCTAAACCATGCAATTAGCAGCGAAAGGCTGAAATTAGGCCGTTTCTGCAGCTCCTGTGG
>NC_050532.1:28466224-28470103 GCF_002922805.2 Oryzias melastigma | reverse complement strand
CGCCATCTCGATCCTCTGGTTTCTGTGTGGGTCTGCTATAGTTCTGACAGAACCGGGTCTGCTCCTCTGGTTCAGACAGAACCGGGTCTGCTGCGGTTCCGACAGAACCGGGTCTGCTCCTGTGGTTCAGACAGAACCGGGTCTGCTGCGGTTCCGACAGAACCTCCAGCAGCTCGGCGGGGGGATCAGTCCGGTTATTTCCTCCGCCGGGCCTCACGGCGGGAAGGCCGGCCAGAGCTGACAGAGTTTGAGTCCAGTTTCTGTTTCAGCAGAAGAACCAGGACGTTTCAGCAGAGACCTCTGACGGACAGAGAGGTGGAAACCTTTCACACCTGAGCTGTCAACACCTGAGAACACTTTGATACGTGTGCAATAACTATGACAGCTCACTGGATCAGCTGATTCTGATGCAGCTCTCCATGTCGGTTCATCACAGATGTTACACTGGAGTGAAGAATTACACGTCAGCTGCTTCTCTCCTCAGACTCAGCTGGATGATGAGACACGACTGAAACGTTCTTCAGTGTTTCATTCTGGTGTGTTAAAGGGTTAAACATCTGGACCTTCAATGTTGAGGAGCTGATGTTTGTTTGGAATTTAGAATATTTTACTAACACAGATCAAACTTTTCTTCTCCAACTTTTTCTAGAAAGAGAGATAATAGATTGCTACCATGAAATAATAACCATTAGAGTAATAAATCCTCTGGTTTTCATTCTGGAGCGTCAGAGTCCTGATGGTTTCAGTCTGAGACTCTGAACTCCTCCAGGAGAACAACTCTGAGAAACCTGAAGTTAAGACTGCTTTGTACATTGACTGTATATAGAGAACTGGACAGAGCAGGTGTGACGTCACTCTTACAAATACAATCATTTTTTGTGGAATATTTCTGACCCTGAGTCGAGTCTGTCAGGCTCACCTGCCGGCGGTTTGTTCTGGTTTTCCTAATCAAACTGTTCATGAGCTCATTTATTATAACTGTTGTGTAAATGATAGTATATGGATGACGTGTCTCTGAACTCGCTCAAAGTGAAGTCACCAGTTAAGTTTCACAAAGAGCCTGAGCTGTCAGAGAACACTCACTGCTGCTTCACTGCCTCCCTCCGTGTTTCTGGTTTCAGTCGGTCCATATTTCTGGATCATCAGCAGCTTCTGCTGCAGCTTTTGTTCTCCAGCAGAAGCAGACGTCTCCATCCATCACCATGACGCTGCAGTCTTCTCAGGGAAGCAGAGAGCGTGACACGAGCTGCAGCTCTGGCGGAGCGTCTCAGCGGGGGACGGCTTCCTCTTCCTGATGCTTTTATCCGCTGATGAAGATGTTAGATTCAGAACACGATCTGATTTTTTCAGTGAAGCCCCCCTTCAGAACTGAAGTCCCGAGCTCGCTGGTAGCTGCTGCTGGACTGGACCACGTGGGATGAAGGGTACAGAGGGCGCTGCTCAACAGAGCCAACAGGAACATGCTCACGAGGGAAAGGACGGTTGGGCCTGAAGCTCAAGATCTCTCCAAGGAAGCGAGCGATGCTGGCGAGCTGCTGGTCAAACCGGTTCTCATCTGAGCCAGAACCATCACTGGAACCAGAAGTGCTGCTGTAGCCAGAACCAACAGGTCCAAATCCAGATCCATGTTTTCCTGGATCTTCTGTCTCGTTGGGTTGAGGTGACCTCCATTTGTTTAAGCCATAAGAATCAGCACCCGGCTCTCCATCCATGCCTGCACCTCCCAGCAGCTGATGCTCGAGGGTTTGACTCCGCCTTTCTTGATGCTAACCATTCATGTTTGAGGAAATAAATGGATCTAAGGTTTCATAAAACAGCAATAAACTGTAATATTTATGGATTTATGACTAATCTGCAGTTTGACAGATGAACTATAAATAACTGAACAATGTTAAAATCCACATCATGGAATCTGTGGAAAAGAACGCTCAAAGTCCCACGACGACTCGACTGTTTTCTATCGTAAATGGTTCCTAGAGGTCATTCATTTATGATTCTGACGTTTTTAGCAAAAACAAAAAAACCTTTTTTAAGACATAGTTCCTGCAGAGCGGCAGGAGTTCATTAGATATTCACCTTTAGGTTTGAGGACGGTTCTGTATCCCAGCATGCCTTTCTTTACTCTCCCTCCTGCTAGCTTACAGATCCTCACAGCCCAAACTGATGTTAGCGCAGCAGAAAAACGGCGAGTTGAATCGGAGCTGCAGCTGGACGGTTTAGAGCCAGAGAACAGCTGAGAGCAGGAAGATGAAGGTTGTCAAACCGCTGGTTTTTATCTGCTAAATGTGAATAAAGAAATGCTCAGACAAACAGCTGAATCTGAAATGATGTTATGTGTGTCCGCCACCATCAGAACATCCTACAAGAAGACGATTTTCACTGCAGTGGATCTCCAGTAAAACAAACGACTGAGATTCTCTGGATTTGATTCTTCTCACTTCCTTTCAATCAATAATTCTAACTCACTTTGACCGTCATTACATTTGATGAGGTCCATATGTCGTTGAAACATGTCAAGAACTGCAGAAGGTTTGAAGGTGGAGTGAGTTCAGATCTGCAGACGCTGATGACTTTGATCCATTTCTGGTCTGAGATCATTCTGATCTCTGGATCTAATCCAGGATTTGGTTTGGAGCTGCAGGTTATCTGTTCTCTCCTTTCAGAGTAAAATAAGAAATGGACCTAAAATACTTTCATAAAAACTGAAAACATCCTAAACTCGGACCTGCAGACTCCTGTCAGAGCTGGGGGGCTCATCCCTGAAGCCCCCGGTGTTTGTTCACTAATGCTGCTCTGAAGGTCTGATTACATCTCCATGAACCTCTGGTGTTCGTGTGGTTCACACGACAGCTGTCCAGCTGCAGAGTCAGAGTATTGTTTCTGTTCTTAAGATAGCTCATAATGAATGACCAGCTTTTAATTACCTCCACAGGATAAGATCTGCTGTTCAGGAAATGTTATTAAAGTAAGCTCTGGCACGGATTAAACCTTCAGAAATTCTGTTTTTGTGTTTTATTTCAAAGGAACTTCCCTTGGATCGTCATCCTGGCAGAAAGTCTGAAAGATTCTGATTGAGTTTAGATTCCCGTCTTGGTGAATATGAGGAACTGTAAAGTTAGAGGGACGAATTCGTTCTGGATGCAGACGCTCCCAGCCTGCAGAACAGCTCCTCTCTGCAGAAATCCCCCGTCTGAACATTTCTAAAACAGACTTTAATCAGAACGTATAGAAACTGTTGGAGCTTTTCTCCAGACGGAAGCCTTCAATATTTTTCTTGAAGGAAAACGGAGTCTGAGAGAAAATGAAAAACTTCCTGATGTTTCTGCTTCAGCTGTGTTTCTCTAATGAAGCTGAATATACAGAAGCATCAGTGTGGAATGATGACATCCATGCACGCACGTGCACGTGCGCACACAGCCCCGTGACATCACAGATATATGTGCTGGTGTTTCCGTCACACACATGTTAACTCCTCTGATTACTGATCGACTCAAACAGCTTAAAAACATGCAGGTGCCCCCCCCATAACACACACACACCTGCTAAAGATGAAACTGGAGCTGAAGCTGAAGCTGAGGGTGGAGATGAAGGAACACAGAGAACAAACACACTAATGTGAGGAAAAGCGAAGGATTACGGAGCCATCCCGGCTCTGGAAACAGCCGGAGAGCTTTTCCTGCTCGCACGTTCAGCAGCACGCCGTGCGTTTTGTTCCCGCTGCGCAAAGCCTCGTGGGAAATGTGGCAGATAAGACGGGTTAACCGTAGCCGGCTGAGAGCAGAAAATTCTGGATGTTTTGACAGAAATGACTGAAATTTTACTGTCAGATATGCAAAAAAACCACAGAGAGAACGACAACCAGAGCGCGGGCTGTGTGTG
>NC_050532.1:28459604-28466176 GCF_002922805.2 Oryzias melastigma | reverse complement strand
GGGGGGGTGATTGTGTGTTCATGGTTTTTGTGTGTCTGTTTTTATCTGGTTACAGTTTAACAGCTTTAGGTTTTAGTGAGAAAAACAAGAAAACGCCCAAATTCTGTTCCAACTCCTTAAGCCCCGCCCACTTATCCCACAAACATTCCAGTTTCCCATCATCCCGTAAACGACCCTGAAGGAGAAACTTCATGAGAAAGTCCTGACAGACACCCCCACCCCAAAGATCAAACATGGTTTGTTCTGCCGGGATTCCTGTTGACCTCCAGAGATGAGGGCGGAGCCTCATCATGACCACTGACAGGTCCTGGATCCGAGGTCCTGGATCTGAGGTCCTGGATCTGAGGTCCTGGACCTGAGGTCCTGGATCTGAGGTCCTGGACCTGAGGTCCTCGATCTGGACCTGATGTCCTGGTCCTGGACCTGAGGTCCTGGTCCTGGATCTGCGTGTGGTCTTCTTCTTCTCCTGTCAGATTCCACATGAGGATCCCATAATTCCAGTGCAGTTTGTCAACTTGTGGGACAGAGACGTGTGCCCCCCCCCTCCCCCCCGCCCCCCCCATCCTGAACGTCTGTGCATTCCGTGGTGGTTTGGAGGGTTGTGGGGTCTGACTCCATGGTCGAGTCGGGCGGGGCTGATGGGGAGCAGAATGGGAGGAGGAGCGTCCCTCCTCTGGAGATGAGCTGTAATTTGGGGGGGGGTCGACCGCAGCAGGCGGCGGCGTTGGTCAGCGCGATGCGTTCAGGAGCCGCTCAGAACGCGGTCATTTCCCGCTTTAATGAGTCCTGATTACCGACGGCGCTGGAACAACCCAGATCTCTGGTTTCTATCTTTCCTGCTTTGATCCAGAAACATGGAGGATCGGGAGTGGGGGGGGGTCGACCAACCGGGGACATGATGGATGAGGCGTGCACGCCAGTAATCTGTGAGCGGCTGTTCACACCTCCAGACGAGGAGGCGGGAACTTCTGACTGCTGGATGTTGTTGAGGTCACAACCCCCCCGAGATCCACTGGGTTCTGGCTCAGTCCTGGACCGGTCAGAACCTTGAACTGCCTGTCATGAAGGGTCAGAGGTCAGAACCTCATCGGACCTTCAGATGTTTATGGAGGACTTCAGCAGATCTGACCTCAGCTGAGGTTCTCCAAGAGGTTCTGATGAGGACCGTCTCAGGAGTTGGATCAATCAAAACATTTACATCAGGGGTCTCAAACTTAGTTACCTTGGGGGGGGCACTGAGGGCGGAGTCTGGCTGAGGCTCGGCTGTACGGGGTCCATCAGTGAAGTGTCTGCTGAACCAGTTTATCCAACATTTCTTCACGTTATGAAGTACTGAGTAATGAAACCACAGGCGCTAACGACGATAGCAACTGTTGCTAAGGACTAATTGCTGAACATATTGGTTAGTAGACATTGAACTTTCATATTAAGGCGGGGCTGCAAAATATCCCCCTGGGGGCCGCAGACGGCCCGCGGGCCGACAGTCGGAGACCTCTGATTCAGATCAGATCCTCCATGTCTGAAGTCTTCTCATCCTCAGGGCAGATGGAACAGCTGATGGATCTGAGCTCCATCGGGTCAGCAGAACTCGGGTCGATCTGACTTGTCAGGAGATCACAGCTGCAACAAAACAGATGCAGATTCTTGGAGGGGGGGGGTCATCTCACGCATGTGGAGGGAAATCTGCATGAATCTGTGAGTGGATTTCAGCAGAGCGAGTTCGGCTGATCAATGGAGGTTTCCATAGAGTCTAAGTGATGTCAAGTGGAGCTAAAGGTCACGCGTCTTTGTCTGAAGTCTGCTGCACACCTTCAGAAAGTAGCACCAGTCAGGAGACTTTTCTGAGCGCTCGGTTTCTATTGTTCGGCTCCCCGGAGTCTTTTGTATGAAGCTCACAGACACGGATCGATTCCCGCTCTTTCTGCTCAGACGTAGACAAATTGCATTTACCTGCTTCACATCAGGCCGAGCAGCAGATTAGAAAAGTGGAAACAAGATGCAGAGAAGAACAGAGTCGGCCTCCTGGCCACCGCAGCCGGGGGGGGCAGGCTGATTGTTTATGGATCGGACGAGTCTCTAACACAATGGAGTTGATTCAGCGGCTGAACGCTCTAATAAACAAGCGGAAAGAGAAAATCACCTGAAGTGCAGGTATGCCTTTGAGCCTGACTCCGCCCCCTGTCTCTGCAGCTCCGAGGACCGGCTGTGTCTTCAGGAGAAACAGACCCGAGCGGTCGCTGACACAGCAGTGTTCATGGGGGGGGCTCCTTCATAATTGCATGGCGGCTGACAGTGATTGGCTATTGTTACAGAACCGCGGCCTTGGCTGAGCCGCCACCGCCGCCGTGAGCCTGACGGCACGCAGGCACGGCCTCTGGCCCCGCCTCTGACAGCTGACAGGGAGCAGCTGGGATTGTGGGAATGGAGTCTGGATGACCTTAGTGGGGAGGGCCGTCCAGCTTCCAGGTTTGGAAGAGGAAACTTCCAAACTCTGGTCATTTTTCAGAGCCGGATGAGTACAGGTGTTGACCTGCACAGGTTCTGTGGGTTTTTGGGGTCTGTGGGGGTCAGAGAGAGGAGCGGCTGCATCTTTAGGGAGCCCAGGTTAGTTCCTTTGAGGGTTATGGTCACCTCATGAGGCGTCTTTACACTTATGGAAGTTACACACTTAAGACGCACAGGTGATACTCCCGTACGGTGTAGCTCACTGTGTCAGACTGTATAGGAGAACTGGACTGAGTGAGCCCCTCCCCCCTCAAGTTCCACATAGATAGTACCTGGTTGTAACCGGTCTTCCCAGAAACCCAAAATCCCACCGAGATTTTCGGCTGGTCAGAATAAACATTCTCACTCTGATACATTCTTAGCATCTCCTTGATAATCTGATTTTTTTCAGGACATTTTCTCTTCATCGTAAGTTATTCAAGTTACAAACTGACCAATCAGAAGCCTCAGTAAAAGCATGTGGGTTCTACTGGCCCCGCCTCGAACATTCAAAACATTTGATTGACATATTCCCCCTCCCCCTCCTTGAGGGGTGTGGACTTCACACTAGCTCACTCCTGATTGGACATGACTCAGACCGACTCCGACCAATCACTGTCGTCTGGCTCCGAATGGCAGCGCCCATAATAATTGTTGGATTTGTTTCACGAGAGCTGGAGGTCATGACATCACACCATGCTCCATCCAGCGATATTGCATGTCTATGCTCCTGATTGGCCGGAGTGGTTGCCATAGTAATGCTGACTTAGATCTAATTGGACCAATCACTGTTTACGTCATCTGGCTCCGACATGATGACCTCCGTATCAGTGAAACATGGCCACTGAATGGACTGGATTCTAGTGGAAATCTGTTGGTGACATCACACTTACTATGTCCAGTTCTCTCTTATACAGTCAAAGCTGACAGCGTAAAGATGCTGCACGCACGGCGTGATTGCAGGACGTTCACACAAACGACTCTGATTGTCTGATTTCCTCATTTCTAACAGGCTGCAGAGAGGAGCGTGCACGTGTCACGTGAACAGCACTATGGGGATTCAGGGGTTAAAAAACAGAAAAATCTTTCCGACACGCCTGAGTCTCTCCTACTTCCCCCTTACTGACCCTTACGTGTTGTAGAAGTGTTCACTACTACCTGTCGCCCGCAGCACGCCCGTAGATAAAAAACGAGACCATTTTCTCTGTACTTCACTGAGCAGTCTACGACCTTTTCTTTTAAACCTTTGTTTAACCAGGGAATTCCTATTGAGATGATTCATCTCTTTCAAAGGAGCTCTGAGGAACCTTACCTGCAGCTCACCTGTGTGTCCGCACAGGTTTGACCGTTCACCTGCAGACGCCGTATCCACCGTGAGGACAGCTGGGACGCGGCTTCACTCTGCTGGGCGGTGTGTGTCTGCAAACTCCTGGTGACCTTGAAGTTAAAAGACAGACAATAAAATCCTCTGGGAAATGGAGGAAACGATGGCAGACCGCCTTCGCTCTCTCATCCATTTCCTTGATTGCTGCACAACAACAGAACAAGCCCGGAATCATCAATTAGGCGGAACCACTTCTTCCTGGTCCAGATTGTCAGAGTGTGAATGAAGTGAAGCGGTGAAAGTGTTAATGAAACAGTGAGGGAGTGACGAGCAGACCGTGTTAACACCTTCCAGAAGACCTTCATCACCTCCAGCAGGGATCTGAGCACAGACTCGTCTTTGTTTCATCCCATTCCTGGGAACATCTGGAGCCCCTCACCTTCTCCTGCTCATAAAACATCCGTCATGTGGGCTCATCTCGCTGAGTGCATTTTGACTAGTGTGTGAAAAAGGAGAAAAAGATTGGAAGTCGATACTGTTTGGGCCCAGCCTGTTAGACATGGTCTAATGCTGTAAAACTTTGAGGGGGAGGGGGCCGCTTAAAAGCATCGCTACAGAATTTACTCCACTTTTCTCCGGTCAAACGGCACATAAATTCCTGTGGACATCAGTAAAATCTGCTCCGGATGAGCAGGAAGACGAACAAACAATCAATAATGATGGAGATGTTTGAGAGGAGGTCTGCAGGTCCTCCTCCAGCCCCCCCTCACACAGAAGGAGGAGCTCCTCCGCCGGATAATCCGGAGTGGGTTAGGGCTGGTATCGGTCATCCTTTCCAGAAACGAGTCGATTCACCGGAGCCTGGATCGGTTAGATTCAGATTTTCAATTTTTTTGATCCATTTAATTCAATTTTGACTTTAGACAGTTTACAGATTTAGACGTTTATCTGGAGATCAGATTGTTAATATCTGATACATGGATTCTCTAAAGGAGAATCTCCAACAAAAACGTTCAGATCATTGACATCGTAAACATTGTTCT
This sequence comes from Oryzias melastigma, assembly GCF_002922805.2. Classification (NCBI taxonomy): domain Eukaryota; kingdom Metazoa; phylum Chordata; class Actinopteri; order Beloniformes; family Adrianichthyidae; genus Oryzias; species Oryzias melastigma. Next base: position 28,461,325 of record NC_050532.1, on the reverse strand, counting down.
GCTTCTCCTGGAGGGCGTTTCAGTTTGGCCACTAGGTGGCGATCAAGCTATAGCGTTACACCTTATTCCAGAAGAAGAAAAAAAAACTGGGCTTCAGACCAGTGGTCCATGACCCCCGTGCCACGGACCGGCACCAGTCATTCCAGTCTATAGATGTTTAGTCAGCAATGTGAGTTTAGGTCGTTAGCGTTAGCATTAGCCGCCCTATGAAAAATTCCACTAAATGTTAGCATCAAGCTAGTGGGCTTTAGCTTAATGGGCTAAATCGATTTATATTTGTATGAATCTATTAAGCTTAAATCGATGAATCAGTTTGATCAAACCTGCCCTGGACTCAGTACTCTGATTACAATCCTTGTCTGGAGTCTCCTGGAATGATCGTGTTGAAGATCTAGTGTTTACCTGCGACGCCTCAGGTGTTAAAGGGTTAAACGTGAGACCTCTGACGACCTTGATTGGAGCCTCAGCACCTTCACAGGTAGATGATCTGCAGCAGGTCTGCTCAGACTCCTCCCACCACCGTCAAATGGGTGGAGCATCCAGAGGAAGAAGAACGGAGGACAATAATCAGGTAATGGCTTTTCTGTTTGGGTGGAACAGCATAAAACCTCCATGTTTCACTGCTGCCGGTCGTCTGGGATCAGACAGCTGATTGGTCGATCCTGTTTGTGATGCTGAGAGGCTGTTTGGCAGCAGCAGCTGCTCTGGTTGACCCTGATGTAGCAGCTTTTCTAGCACTGATGCTTCAGAATGATAAACGCTCCGTAAAGTGCTTTAAAGGAAATGCTTCAGGTAAGAAGTCTGAAGCGTCCTGGGCTGGTGACCAAAAACCAGAGAGGCGTTCCCTCCCGCCTGCTGGCAGAACGAGAGCGGTCACTCCAAGCAGCTTTCTGAAGGAACAAAGACACGAATCCTCACATTTATGATGTAACCTGTTGATGCAGAAGCAGCATGAGACCGGCTGGACTTCCCTCAGACCCAACAGCATCTGAGTGGATCAGAAGTTCTGGGTTTCTTCTCCTGTGTGGGTTCAAGAGGCTGAAACCAACGTTATGATGCACAGCCGGAAGGAACGGAGCTTTTACCACGGAAAACGAGTCGTTTAAAGTTCACTAGTTAAATGATCAAGTTATAAACTGATCAATCAGACGCCTAAGTAAAAGTGGGTGGAGCCTGCTGTCCCCATCATCCAATGTTCAAAACGAATGATGGATCCAACTTTATCTTCATCGTCTGGACGTAAAGGTCAGAGGTGAACTTTCCTCTGAACTGAAGCTTTATAAACTCATTTCCTCTGCTGGTTGGTCCTCAGCAGCAGCTGCAGTAGAGCAAGGGGCGGGTTCTGAAGCCGTTACCATGACAACGCCTCTCACCACATATAAAAGAGACCGATCATGACATAATTATTTAAAGGTAAAAGAAAACAAGATTAGACAAATACTGGATTCAATGTTTCTTCTGTAAGTGATCATGTTGGCGGGATAATGCTCAACGAGGCGAGCATTATCAGAGATTAACGGACTTTGTAGAAACAGCCGTCCTCCACTTCACTAAAAATGAATGAAGTGAGATAGTTTGAAGGTAATTGAAGCCTTTTGTGTTACTCATCTCAGTAACTTCTTTTGACAGAAAAATATAAAGTTAGTTTTCTTTGTAACTAGTGACTTTCATCTTGGATTCTTCAAACTTTGAGCTCAGAGTTTTTCTGGTTTTGCCCCCCC
>NC_050532.1:28455386-28459579 GCF_002922805.2 Oryzias melastigma | reverse complement strand
CCCCCCCTCCTTCCCAACTGTCCAAACACAGAGAGGAAGGATGGGTAGAGTGAGGAGGAACAATGGTTTGGAGGTTGGAAAAACATTCAGGCAGAGCTCAGTTATTTGTTGGGAATCAAACCCGGAGTGAGACGCTGCTCCAGCGGTTCCAGTCCCAGAGCTGTCAGCCGCCGTCCATCACTGCAGAGCCGCTCCCTTCCCTGACCGCTCTTCCTTCTCCAAGAGCGGTGAGGAGGTGTTTTTCTGCGGCCATAAACGCTCCTCCCTCAGGAAGCAGCTGCTCCTCTCTATTTACGTCTCTGTCATTTGGGCGGCTTCTGCGGCGGCAGATGCTCCTCCCCCTCAAAGCAGACATCAGAGCAGAGCGGCTGATCTGATGGAGGCGGATCTGCAGCTAGAGGTTATGTGAAAGACCAGCAGAGATTTCCCTGAAGCAAACGAGTCCCTAGTCATTAGCCCCGCCCCCATCCTCACCTGCAGCCCTCAGGTTAGGTGACTTAAAGATCACAGTCACAACAATCTGATATTTGGACAGCAAACTATAGAGAGACATCTCTAAGTCCACCTGACCTTCAGAAACAACATGAAACCAAAAAGGGGCGGAGCTAGAGCGGGATGTGCTGATTCACTGTTTAGATGTGCAGCTGAGCGAAGCTGTAGACCAGCAAACACACACAAACACACACCGACTCACACAGACTCACACCAGCCGGCCTCGGCTCATCGGGTGGTCAGTGAGGCGTTCTCGGTGTCAGACTTTCGCCTCATTAGCCGCTGCATCGACTGAAAACCTGCAGGCGTATTTTCTGCCACCATGAGTGTATTTGTGGACAGCAGAAACATTAGGTTTCATTTATTTATTTGTTTTTTATTTTGGGGAGGGGGGTCCAAAGAGAAGATGCTTGCTTGTTTTTATCTTTCAGCTTCAGCGCGTCTCTAGGCTCCGCCCCACAGCGTCGTGTGTTGTGGTTTTTGTGTTTGTGTGGTTGAAGCTTTAGTGTCTGACAGTCACGAGGAGACAAACGTTGACGTATTTCCTGTTCAGTTGTCAGCTAGCTCTGAGCTAAACGTTTAGCTCTCTCGGTTTGCTAACGACCTAAATGATCCGTGGTTATCCGTGTTCAGCTCTTTTCTACCTTTCTTTAGGGCACAGAGACGTTCACAGTCACTCAGCCGCTCCGCTGCTGAACCTATGACCACCAGGAGCAATGGGGGGGTGCCTTGCCCAAGGACACTTCAACACACAGACCTCTGGTCTTACAGTCAGAGGTCGACCGCTAGCGCACAGCGGTTAAAATGTTTTAGGTTTCATTCTGTGTTCTTCCGTTGATGTTTCTCGTTCATCTGTCACTCATTTGGACCTGTTCCAAAAGACGGAAGGCGAGGAGGCAGTAACTCTGCAGCAGGGTAGGGGGCGCTCATGAGCTCATGTTTGTTCTTCAGTGGGTGTTAATAAAGTTCAGCAGGTTTCACTGTGACTGACTGAACAAATGGCCGATGTAAGATCGCTGTGATCAGTGGTGGAGCGACTCGTCTCCATCCAGACGGAGACATTTCTAAAACTTGAAGGACTCGAGGAGAACGACTCTCTTCTGAAGCAGCAGAACTCAGTCTGTCCTGGACTCGGGTTCTCTAACATCAGAGATCCTGACTCCTCCCTATCGTGACCTGAAGTCCATTTGGATCCGGCTGATTGGAGGTCGGCTGGTCTCCTCATGAGTGCGTGAGAGGACCTGCACCGCGGAGATGATGACAGACATCATCACTCATCCTCTCCACAGCAGTAACTGCAGGCCTGACTAAAGCCTCAGCTCCTCTTCATCACAGTCACATCCTCTGAACTGCAGAAATGGAGGGTTATGAAGGCCTGCGCTGGGGGGTCTGTCATGTGACATTTCAGCTCAGTGATGTATGGTTGTATTAGCATCACACGTGTGACATTTCTTTAAGCTGGAAATCGATGCGCTGGGATTCTTCAGCCATGAATCACGCTCTTATCCGCTCATACCTACAGGATGTGACGGTAATGTCGAGAAACAGAGCAAGAAGAGCTGAGACCGACGGAGAAACGGAAACTTTCAAATAAGATGAAAGATGGATGAGGAGGATGAGAGGAGAATACATTAAATTATGTGAGAAAGAAAAATGAGACATCATTTCAATGGAATGATGAAAGAAACAGCAAGAAAGGCATCAGAAGGTGAGGGCTGGAGCTCCAGCTGATGATGCATTCTGGAAACCAGGAATTTGGTTTTGGGAGAACCAGAGGATCCTTCAGACGCTGAGACCTTCAGAAAGGTGCTGATGTGGGATCAAGAAAAAACAGCATTTCTGACGAGAATACGTCGTTTTAGAGGGACTAACTGCTGACGGGTCAACCAGAGACAGTTTCAGGGGAGATCCAGTCACCTCCTGGGAAAGAAGACCAAACCAATGAGGAGGAACTTCAACAACATCCATCCATTAACCCATCCATTAATTCATCATCCATCCATCATCCATCCATTAATTCATCATCCATCCATCATCCATCTATCAATCATCCATCCATCATCCATCCATTATCCATCCATCTTCTTCAGCACATCTGGACCGGGTCGGTGCTGACCCTCATCTCAGCTGCAAACCGCTCCAATGCATCCTGGAGGTCCTGGCTCGATGGAGCCAACAGAACAACATCATCTGCAAAGAGCAGAGATGAAATCCTGTGGTCCCCAAACCAGACCCCCTCCATCTCCTGGCTGCTCCTAGAAATTCTGTCCATAAGACTATGAACAGAACCGGTGATAAAGGGCAGCCCTGCCGGAGTCCAACATGCACCCGGAACAGGTCTGACTTACTGCCGGCCTTGCGAACCAAGCTCCTGCTCCGGTCATACAGAGACCGGACAGCCCTGAGTAAGGCTCCCCGGACCCCATACTCCCAGAGCACCCTCCACAGGACACCACGGGGAACGCGGTCGAACGCCTTCTCCAAATCCTCAAATTGGATTGGGTTAGTGAACTCCCATGAACCCTCCAGCACCCTGGAGAGGGTGTAGAGCTGGTCCACTGTTCCACGACCAGGACGGAAACCGCACTGTTGTTCTTGAATCTGAGGTTTGACTATCGGACGGACTCTCCTCTCCAGTACCCTGGCACAGACTTACCGGGGAGGCTGAGGAGTGTGATTCCCAGGTAGTTGGAACACACCCTTCAGTCCCCCTTGTTGAAAAGGGGAACCACCACCCCAGTCTGCCAGTCCAGTGGATCGGTTCCTGTCTGCCACGCAATGCTGCAGAGACGAGTCAGCCGAGACACTCCTACAACATCCAGAGACTCGAGGTTCCTTTAGAAAATCTAAAACTGGTTTTGTGGGAGTTTGTCTTTAGGTTTCTCTGTGAGCTCAGCTCCACACTCACAGATGCTGACTCAGCATCCAACCGTCTAGTGTTCCTGCAGCAGAACATGACTCAGCATTTCAGTGATTCTAAAGGTGTAAAACTGCTTCTTCTCTGAATACAACAACCACACAACCATTATCGACTAAACAAAAACGTCTTTTTGCAGAAAAGCCAACTTGACAGAACTGAAGGATGAATGTGATTGGTCGTCCTGAGATGGTTCACATTGTCTCTGCAGATGCTGGATCTGTCTGAGTGATGGACCGGCAGACCAATCAGCCAGTGACCGCTGGGATGGACTCCGGTAGACCTCCTGACCCGGATCGGGATGAGGCAGGAGAGGAATCTAGTGTCCTGTGCAGTCAGCATGGTGGGATGTCCTCCTCTGACCCCCTCAGTAAATCCCAGCCATGGACAAATTCCTCCCACAGGTCCCGGAGCACCGAGATCACTCCAGATGCATTCTGGACCGGCGCATGAAGCCTGCGTCGCTGCAGAATGCATTCGGTGTGAGAGCGAAGGGTTAAGTAGCAAGTGAGCCTCATAATGGCTTTTATCTGAGGGAATGAAGGCCAGGTAGCAGCCATTACTGCACTGATATCTGATCCAGGATCAGGTTCTCTAATGGACAGATGACAATCTGCCCCCCCATGAGCACGGTGGGGGCACTGACTGAGCCGATAAGGTTAGAGGCAAACGACGCTGCTAATGTCAGAGCAGAGGAGATCCTGGCTCCCCAAAACCTTTCCAACACCAAGGGGACCAGATCAGAACATGGGACTGTTTTCAGGGACCCTGTCTCCCGGTGGGC
>NC_050532.1:28452370-28454021 GCF_002922805.2 Oryzias melastigma | reverse complement strand
CCACCCACCCCTTCCCTCTCAGAACCTGAAAATGATGCATGCTGGGATTTGGTGTTAATGGGTGTCCTGGTGAAGGACAGTGAGAAAGTGCATGATGGACCCCATGAAGGATGAAGGAGGTCATCTGAGGTCAGGACGGGGGCCGCGGTCCAGAGGGGGAGCGGTCGACCTCCTTGGTCCCATGCTGCTCCTGGTGGTTGCAGGTCGGCGCTGGAGTTCAGCAGCGGAGCCGCCATCAGTGCTGACCGTCTACGTGTGAAGGGGCGGTGACTAGAAAGCGTTGTGGCTAAGGAGCGCTGTTCACGAACACGCCGTTTACCATGGGGAGGGGCTCAGTTTAAGACGCTGATGTCATGAGAATCCATAAGAACTTCCTCCTCTGGTTTTCTGTTCCTTGAAAGAGCCACAGCAGAACCCGCTCACTGATGCTACGACGGTTCAGAACCTCCAGCTTCTGCAGAGTTCTGCTGCAGGTCCGTTTCATGCTGCATTCAGCAGCCGGCGTGTCCAAACCGCGTCTGCCGCCTCTCTTTTGATGTCAAATGTGTGTGACGAGATGACGCCTCTGCGGCGGAACAACCACCAAAGTTGTTCTGGAATCATCTGTTGTCACGTCATGGAACACATGGATGATGTTGAGCGAGTACTTTGGGTTCACTGTGTCGGAGAGTTCTGCAGACGTAAACACATCGCCGTGTCTGGTTTCACACAGCGACGCGAGCTAACGGGCAGCTAGCTAGCTTAGCGGCAGAGGTCGCTCCAGCTCCAAATGCGTTGCGACAGTCTGGGACCGGTCCAGAGTCACTCCTTCATCAAACCGTAACCGGGTCAGCCCGCCATCCTTTGGCCCCACCAGGTTCAGGACCAAAATCCTCACTTTGAGTCTCTGTTCCAGCCTTTGATCTAGTCACTGAAAACGTCATGTCCCAAAGCTGAGTCCCTGATTGGCTGATCCGCTCGCTGCACCCGACACAGCGTCAGATCACGCATTAACATTGACTTAACTTAACTCGAGGTTTCTGCGGCGTCGAGTGAGAATAAACCAAAAGACAAGAACTGTTGGAGGTTTGTCTTAGAACTGAACTCAGAAGCTCCTGATCCACTTTATAAGTGGATCTGCTGTGACTTCCTGTTAACACGAGTCAGTGAGTCTGAAATTACTTCAACGTCGCTGCTTTGTTCCTGAACATGAGGCCAGAAAGTTCTGACCGCCGGTTCTGACCCAGTGGATCTGCTTCAAACATAGTCAGGAAACTGAAACTCCTGACGTCTCAGCTGATCCCAGAACAGAACCAGAACCTGCAGCTGCCATACCGAGCAGCATCAGGAGAGTGCACGAGGCCTCACTGTGCACGGCTTCAGTGCAGGAGTTCCCCCCCCCCATGTTCCCATGACAACACAATACTGTTAGTGTCATGCAGAGTCAGACTCTCCGGAGGATCTCCTGCTCTGCTCCTCCTTCAGGGAGCGTTTGGACCTCCTCTTGTCTCTCTGGAGCGGCGTCCTCCACTCGCCGTGTGGGACGGACAGGAGGAGGAGTCAAAAGGAGGCGCGGCGGGGGGCAGACTGCTCCACCTGACTTTGTGCTGAGCAGCCCCAGAGCATGAATGACTGACACTGAAGAGTGTGTACGGGGAGCGCACGTGCAGGA
>NC_050532.1:28441433-28451607 GCF_002922805.2 Oryzias melastigma | reverse complement strand
TGGAGGAGGTGGAGGAGGAGGTGGTGGAGGTGCTGCGCCTCCTGCTGCAGAGGTGAGAGGAGGATGACGGAGCACAACGTCTTCAGGAAACGACATCATTCCTTTTTCATAAAGTGACGACTGAGTCCATGAATCCTGACAGAACTCCTGCTGCTCCTTCTGGAAGTTTCACTTTGAATCACAAACCTTTATTGTCACCAAACAAAGATGTCTGGAGCTTCAGGAGTCGGCTCTGTTTCAGTAAACCTGAAGCTTTCAGGCCGGTGTTGTGGCCGAGTTCGTTCCCCCTGGCAGGATGTGTGTCCCCGCCCTCAGACGTCGATCGTCATGTTTTATCCCATAAAGTGTAAGAAGTTTTTTACTTTTTTTAACAGAAGCTGTCGTTGTTTTACATAGAATATGAGAAGAAAAGATGCAAACGGGACAATAAAGCCCCAGAATGAAGAATGTTGTAATCATCCACCTTCTTCTTCTTCATTTTGGGACAAAATACGATGTCTGAGACGGGACACACATTCTGATGGAGGAACGAACCTCAGCTCCACACCGCAGCAGAAGTCCAGCAGGAAGCCGTCGCTGCAGCTCCATAAATCCTGCAGGACGGCTGCAGACGGACGCCGTGTGTGGCAGAAGAGCTTCTTAAGTGGACCTCACAGACAGACATGCTTTATGGGGGGGCGGGGCCTGCTGTGGACGCTGCAGTGTTGGACGCTGTGCAGCTCAGCACTTTGTCAGCGGGCGCGGCCTTTTAACGGCTACACGGCTTCACCGCTTCACAGCCTCGTAAAACAGCTATAAAGTCCTGAGAGCCTCAGAGAGGAATGATGGAGGCCTGAGACGCTCCTGCTCCTCCTTCAGCAGGAGGAGGAGGAGGTCCCTCAGGCCTCCAGCGGTAGGAGCAGCCTCGTATCAGTCTGCAGACACATGTTGCTGTGAAGAGGATCTGTGACATTTTACAGACGCGTCTCAGCGTGAAGGTGTGAAGATTCATCAGAGTCCTAATTATCAAACGTGCACGGCGCCGTCAGGAGGAGCGGCTGCTGAGCCGCGCTGTTTGCTCATTAACACGTTCAGGATGTGCTGATGGAAGGACGGGCTCCGGCAACGCTCTGACGGGCAGCTTCGTTCACTGTGAAAGTGTTTAAAGTCAGCAGAAGGCCCCGCCCCCTGTCATCTCAACCCTCAGGTGATCCTTCAGGTGTGAGCCAATCACATCAGCGGGTTCTAATGAGAGAAGAACCCGGCCGGCGTGCCGGTGGAGCAGCTCGATCTCCAGATGTCATGTTTGGTTGAACACAAACATCAGAGTTTCAACACAGAGAATAAATCCTTGGAAGATTGTAAATCGTTTAGGGCAGGTTTGTTTGTTTGTTTGTTTGTTTGTTTGTTTCATGGGATTCTCAGAGTGACGACCTCGTCTTTGTTTGGTTTCTGGATTTATAGATTTATATTTGTTTGTTCTGCATTAAACTTTATCCTCGAATCGACTTTCTGAACATTCAGTAATAATAAAAACATCTTGAACAGAAGCACCAAAGATTTGACTGAAGACAGAAGATGTGGAGCGTTTCCACTGAAGGTGAAATATTAAAGAACATAAAGAATAGAAAGTTAAACAGGAAGACTGGATGTTAACGCTCAGATTTATTCTGTATTTCTGCATCATCTCTTTTTCTCTATTATTATTCTGTTTTAGAGAACAAATATATTCTTTTTCCAGTTTTACTTCAGTAATGAACCTTCAAAACATTTGAGTCGAACCGTCTTTTATTTTGGAAAACGCTTCAGCCTTTTCTACATTTCATATTTTTGAATGGAGACTCTTAGATAATCAGTGAACTCGCTTCTTTTTTGACTGGAGAGTTCTGATCTGCAGGACTCAGTTTTCTGCTCTTCAACATGATGAAGACACAAGTGAAGGAATTCAGACAGACAGTGAATTTGGACGTCACTCAGTGACGTCACCAATAGCTGCTGGTTAGCTAGCGTTAGCTAGCGTTAGCGCGGAGCTCCCAGCACTCGATTATGCAGAAGAACGGGTTTATAACTTTGAAGAATCGCTAAACAATAAAGTCATGACTTTCATTTAAATGTAAAGTTCTGATCTTCAGAGAACCCCCGTGAGGAAAAGCGTGACGCGGTTTACCCTCGCTCCGCTAGGAGGGCTGGCCTTTAAAATCTATTTGGAAAACCTTTCTACAACAAATGCCCCTTTAGGGGGATGGGAGGACCTGGATTGGACCTTGGGATGAATGTTGATGGTCTGAGAAATGTCGTGTCTGATGAGACGAAAAACTCTTAAAACGGTTTCAGGAGATCCAGATCTTCAGAACTTCACATCTCCAGCAGGTACAACAGGTGTGACACGACTCTGACGGTTTCCACTTTGGTCGACTCAGTGTCAGCAACAACCAAATGCTCCATTTCTGCTAAATATCCCATGATGCCCTCTGTTCCTGCCTTCATGAAAGTTTGACATGAGATGTCTCTGCTGGAGATGAAGGACTCAGAGATGTGGTCTGATCCGCAGCAACAGTCACACTGTGGGAATGGTACGGTCCGTTCGTGCACGCTCTTCCCTAAATCCTATTTGCATGCATGATGGCAGACTGGAATTGGAGGTTATATTTTATTAACACCGTCATTTCTATTCATGGGCGCCGCGCTTCGGGCCGTTAGACACATGGAGGCGTCAGGAGGAAGATATCGCAGTGAAGAAGACTTTGTCTTTGTGTCGTGATCAGGTAGAAGACACATCACAGGTGCAGAGGATCGCCGTCCTGATGAAGAGGAGCAACCAGACCAGCCGCTTTAAGGAGAATTTCCTCCTTCTGCACTCTTGCAGAGGAGAAACCAATCTGATGAAGAGGAGCAACCTGTCTGATGAAGAGGAGCAACCTATCTGATGAAGAGGAGTAACCTGTCTAATTAAGAGGAGCAATCTATCTGATGAAGAGGAGCAAGCTATCTGATGAAGAGGAGCAACCTATCTGATGAAGAGGAGCAACCAATCTGATGAAGAGGAGCAACCTGTCTGATGAAGAGGAGCAACCTATCTGATGAAGAGGAGTAACCTGTCTAATTAAGAGGAGCAAGCTATGTGATGAAGAGGAGCAATCTATCTGATGAAGAGGAGCAACCTATGTGATGAAGAGGAGCAACCTATGTGATGAAGAGGAGCAACCTATCTCCCAAAGAGGAGTGACCCGTCTGCAGAGGAAGGAGATAAATACTTCAGATGAATAACTTTCCTGCTGAAGAGGAAAGACCTGCCAGCTCAAAACACATGGCCGGCATGAAGTCAAGGGAAATCCGCCAGCTGAAGAGGAACGACCAGCGGACTGCAGAGGAACTGTCTCTTAAGGAACAAGCAGCCGAGGGAAGAGGAACTGTCTTCCTGCTGCAGGGAACTCCCCTCCTGGACACAAAAGAAGAGGAATGACCCAACCGCTAAAGAAGAACATCCTTGTTATAAAGAAAACAAGTCTGCTGAAGAGGAGCGACCCACCTGCTCCAGAGGAGACGCATCAGCTCCTCTTTGAATGGAGCAGATAAGCTCTGAGAAGCTTTCCCATAATTCACTGTGAACACACCTGGAGGTGGAAGTGAGAGCTCTTCAGGGTTCTGGGACTCAGCACCAGAAGCTTCACATTCTCTGTCTTTTTGCTGCGTTCTGTCCCCCCCCGCCCCCCCCCCCCAGCTGAGATCATTGATCTATAGAAATGAAATAAACACATCAGCTTCTTTAAATGAATCCTCAAACGTCGAGGACGTGTTGGTCAAAAGAATGAGGATCTGAAACAGAATCCATTTTTCCTTAAAACCTTCGAGCAGGGTGAACGTCTCCGCCTCATTTCTGCAGGATCCTTCGTCTTCTGAACAATCATTTCCTCTGTTAAATATCACACATTAGGAGATTCAGTGGCTAAGTGCTCCGCCGCTCTGCAATCTTCTCCTCTGCACAGAAAAATGTGTTTTTTCTGTGAAATCTGAAGTGGTTTGCTGCCATTATGCCGCTGTGGCCTGAAAGACGACGGCTCATTAGCGTTAGAAAGATTCAGCTGCAGCTCAGCTGTTCATGTGTCACCTGTGGAAAGTGGAGCTTTCTAAAGACGGCTCTGCCTCCAGACGCATCGCTGTGGAGCTGCAGAGGAAGACGGGAGCTGAAGATAGACGCTCGGAGCGGAGCTGAGGCGTCACCGTCAGCCTTCTGTCAGCGCCAGAACTTCCTTCAGTCAACCGACTTCCAGCAGCCGCTCTGGTAAATAATCTGATCCGGTTCCAGTGGAACAACTCCACTGAGTCCTTCAGTTCCGTCACTTTACAGAAAAGATTCAGAGAAGATTCTGCATGAAGGAGAAACTCCGATGGTCTGAGGAAAACGGTGGATTCAGACCGGACACATTTGGATCTCCTAAAGTGAACCAGAGGTCGTTTTCCTGATGATCCAGAACAAATTTTCAGTCTGAACACGTACAGACGGACCCTGATCCAGCAGCAGGAACCGCTTGACCCGTCTGTCCAGGTGGTCTCAGTTCATTTCCATTTGGACCGAACTGAAGTTTGTTCTGAGATTCCTCAAAAGTGGAACAACTGGACCAAAACAGCCACTGTAGCCGGGCATTATGGGACATAAAAGGAGAGCCGCAGACAAACGTGGATCAAAGATGAAACAGGAACTCATTGAAATGTGTTCAGATGAATGCAGACAACTTGATCCACACTTCTTCTCCCTTTCTTCCTGATGATCTCCCTCATAAACTCTGATCGTCTCCTCGCAGCACGCCTCCACCAAAGCAGGAAACACTGTTGGAGCTGACGTTGGTACAGACGATCAAAACTGGTCAGCGAAATGTAAAGATGTACGACAAAAGGCGGGACTTCTAGTATCTCTTGTTGATTCGCCCCGCCTCCATAATCAGGCTGCTAGAAGTTTGAAGCTCAGGAACGGATGGTGCACTGGAGTTCTGTTCTCATTTACTTCTCCTCCATATTCTTTATTATTTATTTGATCTAGTTCTCTGTGCTTCATTCTGTTCTCCTGTCTGTGCGTAGATCCAACCGTAGCAGAATGAGTTGGAGGTTGATGTTAAAGGATTAACGTCTCAATCCTGGACAAGAGAAATCTCTTCAACCAGTAAGAGTTCCTGATCAGAGATCTTTAAGAACTCTTCAAGAAGGAACATGGTTTCTGCTTTGGGTGAGAGAGACCAACGATCCACGGCTCCAAGTTGTGCTGCTGGGTGGAACAGGCAGGTAAAGAGTTTCTCCTCCATCCTGGAAGATCCACTCAGATTACCTGAGAGGTGCCGCCCACTTCATCAATGGAAGCCTTAATGAAGCTCGGAGTGATCATCTGAGCCGACGCCGGGCTGCAGGTCCGTCAGCAGAACGCTGGAGATGATTATTTGATGTTCTGCTGTCACGGTCCAGAAGACTCTGAGGTGCAGATGAGAGGAATCGGCATCATTAGAGGAACAATCCTCACATTCGCTGGAAGAGAGTCTGCAGAGAGTTTACGTTTTCATGAGTCCTCCAACATCCAGAGAGTCAGAGCGTCTTCAGATCAACAGATGGGCGAGTCGTCGTCTGGCTGCAAACAGAGTTATTTATAACGGGCTGAGAGTGCAGAAAAACAGCCCTCCTCGGGGGGGGGGGGGCAGGAATGTGGTGCAAAGCAGCAAAAAGTGAGTCGCTCCTCTGAACGACGTGTCACCCTGGAGATGAAAGACATCCTCTCTGCAGAGAGCAGAGGATGGAGTTACAGCTTCCAAAATAAACCGGGCGAGGAAGAAAGCCGCTTTCACATGACCTCGCCGCGCGCCGCCGATCGGCTGCCATCTGCTCGCCGCGCTGACAATGATAGGAACTGAGTTTTTAATATACAGAAGGAGGACAGGAAGTGCAGCAGCATCCAAATGAGAAGCAGTGCTCTGGTGTCTGTTCGTATTAGAGCCAGCCCAGAACAGCCTGCGCCGCCGCGCCGGGGGGGAGGGGGCGGCGCCGGCTGTGCGTGAAGGCGAGGAAGAGGACGCACGTCTTCATCTTCAGGAGGGCGGAGATGAAAGCAGCCGAAGCCACAGACCGACTCTCACATCCACACCTTCACTTCCTTAAGACAAACCGTCCGCGCTCCCCGCCGCCGCGGGCCCCCGCCTCGCCGCTCAGATCTGATCTCAGCCGCACAAAGGTGTTATTTTAAAAGCACGTTTCCATGGCGACCACTCTGCCGGTTCTTATCAGCTGAACGCTGTGTTACCAACACATTGAGAGAGATCAGAGCGGACCGGCTGACATCGGGGCTGATTTATGAGCTGACCTCTGACCCCGGGCCGGCCCCCGTCACTCTGTTTACAGAGGAGTCTGTTTTCACAGAACACTTTCACCGAGACAGACTCACACCGCGGTGGATGTGGTCTGACCGTCAGAGAAACATCTCAGAAGCTAAACCTACAAACATGTTGCTTCTCCTTAACTTTAAAATGACGGAGCGTCCGGATCTCCGCAGACGCCGGGATCAGTGATCCTGAGCTGGATTTGGGATTTGTCAGAAACGATCCCAAATGTTCGTTTTTAGTTTTTTCCTCTGATTTCCAGATAAAACCGAATGATTCCTTCTGCAGAGTTCGGTTTGTATTACGTCTGTGGTTTTCTGGGATTATCAAATCCTGATCACGTCTCTCTGATCGGATCGGTTTCTAAAGCGTTCACAGAGGACGCTTCGTTGTGATGAGCTCCTATTTTAGCCAAAAATAAAACGGCGTCATTTTCTAGGCTCGTTTCTGAAGAGCATCAGAAGTTCACATCAACTCATGACTTCAGGCTCACTGTGCAGATATTGGTGCAGAGTGAGCCTGCCCCGTTTCCCATCATCCACTTGTTTATGCTCTTGGATTGGGAGGTTAGACCATCAAATGGTTCCTGAGTGCAGCTGTGTCTGCAGGTCACCACTCCCTGAGGGGAGGAGTCACGTCTTACACAGCTGTGTCTGCAGCTCACCACTCCCTGAGGGGAGGAGTCACGTCTTACACAGTTGTGTCTGAGTTCCCATCTTAATCCCTAAAAAACGATCTAGTCCTGGATTTTAAAATCGGTCCTGACACCATGTTCACCGTTTTCCTTCTGTTGTTTACCAGATATGACATTCCATGAAGTGAAAACAGAATCAATACAAACCTTTCACGTTTATTTGTGACTCCACTGAGTTCTGATGATGAAAGTTTGATGGTTTATGTAAAATCCACTTGCTAACACAGTGGACATCGATGCACACCAGTTATTCACGAAGGGAAATTTCTAGAGCTCTTGATTATGGAATTATTACAATCGAACAGCTCTAGAAATGAGTGAACTCACTATATGGTTGTAAGGTTCTGTGGTTTCGGTTTTCATGGTTCTGTAGTTCCTGCTCCGAGTTTCTCTGACATTCACACCAGTTCCAGGTTAATCATGACTCACAGCTGTGATCATTCCAGTTACTGCCCTCAGCCTGGTGAAGCTTCTGGTCATCTGCTCCGTCTGTGTCGGTTCTCCGTGGGGTTGTTGTCATGTTTCAGGTAACTAAGTATTTCAAGTTTCTGCCACCAAGTCTCGTCTCAGCATTTGAGTCCTCCTCCACCTCTTCATGACAGGGAATTCAGACACAGGTAAGTGTAACTGGATCACTTCTGTGTTGTCTTTAAGGAAATACAGACAGTTGAGACACAGCAGTGGAGACGACCTCCGATTACTGCAGATCTTCTCCGGACAGACTATGTTCAGAAAGACAAAAGTTGGAGTTAGCTGCTGTCGTTAAATCCTTGTTTGACGGTTTTCTATCTTCCTGACGCCCCAAAGAGCTTCACATTCACACACTGGTGGGGGCTCCACTGCTGAACTCTGGCTCCAACCTTCCACAGAGGCACTGGGGGGTCAGCGTCTCGCCCAAGGACACTTTGACATATGGGAATCAAACCTGTAATCTTCTGATCAGAGGTCACCCGTCCTACCGCTGCACCACAGCCGACCCGACATGATGGTGACAGAGCGAGATCAGCTAATTCTTACATCAAAAGAAAACAACGTCTTCATAGTTTTGGTGTTTTTAGCCAAACTCTGATACCAACAGGATGTCAGACATGACAGAGTATTCCTGCTGACGCTCCAGGACTCACCTCTCCTACCGGACCGTAAAACACGAGGAGAGCAAACGCCAAACGTGAAGGAAGAACAAGTGAAGGAGAACCAACAAAGAAGAACAAGTGAAGGAGAACCACCATCCCGACACTACAGGAGGAGGAAACGTAGGAAGTAATTAAAGTGACAGACAGACGTCATCTCGTTACACCTCAGGGCGACGGCTTTAAGTGGATTTCTGTCATATAAGAAACACTCACAGATGTGATGTTCATCTTCATGGATGTCCTCCATCATCATCACACCAACATGGTTTTACCAGAGTCTGATCCAGGATCTGCTCTCCTGCAGACGTCTGACTGTGGCTCCGCCTGCAGGGACGCCGCGCTCAGAAGTGCTGTTCGGCTGTTTTCTTTCCCCGTGTGACACTTGATTTATGAAGCTGAGGAGCATTGATTAGCGCAGCCATTGTGTGAAATATCAGCAGTGAGATAACCGTTTCAGATGGAAAGTTGCTGAGTTACAGCTCTGCCGACGCAGCGCCGGCGCTATACATCATAAACAGCCGCCCGGGACGCCGACCAAAGCATCTTTATTATGTCAAGCAGCGCAAGATTAATAAGGTGATGTTTTTGGATGATAATTGACCCAGTTAATGAGAGGCTTGTTTTGTGGTTTCCTCCCCCGTAACCGACTGTGAGCGCGCTCAGAACGAGTGCCAGAAAGCGCCGTCGCTGCCAAATGAAACCGCCTTATTAATTCCAATTATCCTGATCATTGAACGCAAATGAAAAATGAAGACATTCCAACTTGACAAATTGGCCCCAGGAGTGAGCGCATGTTTGTGTCGTGCATGTGTGTGTTTGTGCACGTGCACTGCGAGTGTGTGCACGGGCTGGGGGGGATTTGATGTTGCAGCGTTTGTTCTGTTTGTGCTGATGCTGTTGTTTTCTGCCCCCCCCCATACAAACGAGGCTTCTGAGAACATACAGCTGCTGTCAGGGGGGGGGGTCGCAGGTTTGAACCGCTGAGGTTTGGATTTAACCTTTGACCTTTACCTGCTGTCATCTATCTACTGTAAACGTGAATCAGCTGATTGTGGCGTGGAGAAGAGCGGCGGCTCATATCGGCGCTCAGACACCACAGGAGCGTCTTAACACGAAGCTGCTCCAGAATCGGATGGAATGAAGGGACAGAGCTACGCTAGTTCATAGAATTACTGAATGACTGAAGTTCCGCCCTGAAATGGGCGGGGCCTTTTCAAGAGGCGGGAACAATAATACAGATAGATCGCGGTCTCCAAACCCTCCATGTCTGAGCAGATGTTTACTTTCACCTCCATCTTTGACAGACACACGTCACACAGCCCAGAACATGAAGTGAACGAGGGACTTCCTGAAGTCAAACCAAACACTTCCTGGTCTTCGGATCTGCTTCCTGGAAGACATCCGACCTCACGGAGAGTTCAGGATTCTGTCAGGGATCGTCTCAGTTGGGTTTGTGGAACCTCAAAGTCTCACATGTGACACGTTCAGATGATTCTGCAGCTGATGGTTGAACTGGAGCATCATGGGAGTTCAGGCTGATGACCTGGAAGTTCAGACGATCTCTTGGACCAGGAGTTCCTGACTTTAACTCAGACTGAAGGCTGCTGGTTCAGGTGTGCACGAGTGTGGGGGGGTCTCAGCACATTCGTCAGACCCCCCAGCAGGAAACTCCACAAAAACATCATTCACACAGACACGCACACGTGTTTATTTGGCCTCGTGGGCGGACCCCAAATGAGCTGCTTGGAAGTGACACACGTGCACACACGTGCACGAAGAAAAACATACAAACGTGCACAGTGCTGGTGGGAGGGGGGAAGGGGGGTCTGGGATGAATTTAGCCATTTCAAGGAAACCACTTCAGGAGAGAAAGTCCTGCATCCATCCATCCATCATCCATCCATCATCCATCATCATCCATCATCCATCCATCATCCATCAATCATCCATCCATCCATCCATCCATCATCCATCCATCATCCATCCCTCATCCATCATCCATCCATCCTCCA
>NC_050532.1:28437430-28438572 GCF_002922805.2 Oryzias melastigma | reverse complement strand
CCCCCCCCAGGCCTGAACAGTGCCGCTATACAAGTCAGGGAAAGATGAGAGGCGTGCTCCATCGACCGTGCGGCCCAGAAGTGCGATACCTCAGCCGGCGCTGTCTCCGAGTCAGCGGTCACAAAGAAGTTCCCACACACGAGGCGGGGGGCGGGGCTCCCACCCTCGCCTCCTCACCTTTCACCATTCTTCCTGAGCGGCGATAAGGACGAGAGACTGCCGGGAGACAGAGGGCCGGGATAAAGGAGAAGCACTCTGGAGGAGAGACGGAGATCGAAAGAAGGGAAGTGATGAAAAAAGGCTGGGGGGGCAAAAAAGAGAACAGAAACAGGCAAAGTGGGGGGAGGGAGGTAAAGGTGAGCTATGATTACTTTGTTTGATAAAGACTCAGCTGTAATTTAAGGACAGCAGTTAGACAGAAAAAGAAACAACTCTTTAATCCGTAAAAGCGTCGAGCTAAAGGATTTCGACTCACTTATTGTTGGATTGATGAAGGTTTTCCTTCAGAAGCTGCAGATGATTCTTCCTCATCAGCTTCACTTCCCTTTCACAGATTCTCCTTCTTTACCTGCAGATTCCTCCACAAACAAACCCCAGAACTTGTCTGAGCAACAAACAACAAATGAAGTTAGACTGTGAGGATATGATCATCCCCACAAACAACAAGCCCTGGAAAACCAAACGTCTGAAAACAACTGAAAATGAAAAGAAAAT
Source organism: Oryzias melastigma (assembly GCF_002922805.2). Lineage (NCBI taxonomy): Eukaryota > Metazoa > Chordata > Actinopteri > Beloniformes > Adrianichthyidae > Oryzias > Oryzias melastigma. The sequence continues at coordinate 28,437,858 of NC_050532.1, read as the reverse complement.
AGAATTCAAATCAGGAAAACTCCAGCGCAAACTCATCCAGAACAGACTAAAAAAGGAAATCCAATCGGCAAAAAGGCTCACGCAGAGAGAGTGGAGACCTTGTTTGGCAAAGGCAAAGCTAAGGATGCCTGGCGGGGCGTTAAAACCCTGGTCTCCCCACCAACTCCACCTCAGCCCTGCCCAGCGCTCGAGTCCATGTCGTGATGGTGGAGGATCTGAACAACTTTTCCTGCAGGTTTCATCAGTGTGATTACACTCCTGAGAGGGAGGAGCTCGTTGCTAAGCTCTCCTCCATGACTCAGGCCACTGAAAACCTGCAGCTCCAGCCTGGAGATGTGGAGGTAACACCCTCCCCCCCAGAGCTCCTGGACCAGACCAGATCTGTGGACACCATCTGAAAGCCTGCAGGAGCCAGTCAGCTGTTGTCT
>NC_050532.1:28434231-28437359 GCF_002922805.2 Oryzias melastigma | reverse complement strand
ATCTGTCCTGTTGCAAAGAAGAATAACTCCAACGATTATCGGCTGGTAGTTCTAACAGTCATGAAGAGCTTTGAGAAGCTTGTTGTAGCTCAGCTGCAGGCCGACACCGGTACGCACGCCGACCCGTTTCAGTTTACCAGGAACCAGAGAGGGTTGATGACGGAGTTCTCACTCCACTGCATGGAGCCTTCAGTCATCTGGAACAGCCCAAGTCTCGTGTCAGACTGGTTTTTGTGGACCTTCAACACCTGCAACCACACCTGATGGGACACAACCTGCTCCACAACCCTCATTGATCCTCTGGGTCCTGTCCTTCCTGACAGCGAGACCTCAGAGGGTCAGAGGAAACGGCCACCTCAGCTCTAAGACAATCTCCACAGGTGCTCCTCAAGGCTCCGTGATGAATCCACTTCTCTTTACTCTCTTCACAAATGACTGCAGAAGCTCAACCCGGGAATCACATCTATAAAATACTGGGACGACACTGTCAGGACTCCACCAACACAACAGGAACTGGACACTTTCACTTCCTGGTGTAAAAATAACTGTCTGGACTTAAATGAGTCAAAACCCAAAGAGATGATTCTCTGTTTCCACCAAGGACAATCCTTTATACAAACTCTGTTAATGATGAAACAATTGGACAATCGACTCATAGAAATACTTTGGTACTGTAATGGATCACAAACTCACAGTTCAGGTTAACAGTGAACACCTCTTTGCTAAATACCAACATCACCTCTTTTTTTATTCTTAAACTCTAAATACATCCTTATATCCTTTTATAAATGCTTCCATCCTCTCATTGTCTCTTGGTTTGGTTCACTCAGTCTCTGTAATCGTAACACAATTAACAGAATCACTAAAATCAGCAGTAAAACTGTTGGCCAAGAACAGGAATGACTCATGACATTTACAGTAAACGAGCTAAACATGAAGCTTCACTGATCCCACAGACGTTACACACTCGTCACGCTCAGGACTCAGACTCAGATCATTAACATCAGGACAAAGAGAACTAGATCCAGATTTATACCGACCTCAATCTGACTCCTAACCAGCTAAATGAACGCCATCTTAAGCTTTTAATTATTATTTTATACATTTTTAATCTTCAGCAGGTCTGAAATGATATGGTCTGCATTTTAATGAGGGTACGTGTGTAGTATTGATCTTACTGTAGTATTGATCTTACTGTAGTATTTATCTTACTGTAGTATTGATTTGACTGTAGTATTGATCTTACTGTAGTATTTATCTTACTGTAGTATTGATCTTACTGTAGTATTGATCTTACTGTAGTATTGATTTTACTGTAGTATTGATCTTACTGTAGTATTTATCTTACTGTAGTATTGATCTTACTGTAGTATTGATTTGACTGTAGTATTGATCTTACTGTAGCATTGATTTTACTGTAGTATTGATCTTACTGTAGTATTAATCTTACTGTAGTATTGATCTGACTGTAGCATTGATCTTACTGTAGTATTTATCTTACTGTAGTATTAATCTTACTGTAGTATTAATCTTACTGTAGTATTGATCTTACTGTAGTATTGATCTGACTGTAGCATTGATCTTACTGTAGTATTGATTTGACTGTAGTATTGATCTCACTGTAGCATTGATCTTACTGTAGTATTGATCTTACTGTAGCATTGATCTTACTGTAGCATTGATCTTACTGTAGCATTGATTTTACAAATTCAATGATTTTATTGATTTTACTGATGATTGTTTGACTCTGCTTTGCGTTCCCACCAGCAAAGGTAAAGTAAATAAAGTAACTCTGACTTTGATTTTCCTCACCAGAAGAAAACTGATGCACAAACACACTCTCATCCCCAACTCCTCACATTTGGACGTTTGGTTGAAGACCCTCTGCCTCACTTTCTGACGTTTTAGGTGTTTTATAACATGCTGGCTGTTCCCATTGCATCATGGGTCCCAACCTTTGGGCCACAAACCAGAACCGGTCCAGTAGCGGGAAGCAGAATACACCAGTACCCTAACCCAGCATCAGTACCCTAACCCGGTCCTGGTGTGCGTCCGGTACCACACCAGGTCCTGCGTCCCATGCTGGGAAACTGATGTTTGTGTTCATTGTATGCAGGAGCTGGATGGATGAGGAGCTGTTTACAGGAGAAACCTTTGAAGATTGTGTTTACCTGTGTCTTAGTTCACCTGGAGAGTTTGTGTTTACCTGCTGGTGCTGATGTCACGTCCAGCAGTCAGAGACATGCTGACCAAAAGCTGCTCCGTAAACTGTCTGAAGTCATTAGGAAAGAGCATGGAGACAGTAGAGCTCCTCTTGAAGGTGACTCCTTTAAAAATGTGTCGCCTGACTTGGATGCCGAGCAGCAGCGAGGTGAGGGCGGGGCTCTACGAGGGGAGTGGCGCTCCAACAGAGTGGTGGTCAGGTCCAGGAAAACAGGAGTGATGGAAACCGGAGCGTGCTCAGTTTATGAGGAATCTTCACCTGGAATCTGGTTTAGCATTAAAATAGATAAGTAATATTTGGGAACAGCAGTGACCCCCCCTCCCTCTTAATCACAACACCCTCCACAATCAAAACAAGGAGCCAGACCCGGGAGACCCCCCCGCATTTGTCCCCCCTCCCCGAGGATTTCAGTTCCAGAGAAAATCTATTTTCATTTTTTTGTTCCTTTCAGAAAGAATTCCTGTCTGACTGTTGGAAGTTCTGCTTGTAGTTGATAAGCTGTAGCCTAAATACTCCGTCCATCATCACTACCGCTCAGGTCGCTAGAGCCTGTCCCGCCCACTTTAGGGCGGAGGCGGAGTACACCTGGACAGGTTTAGCTGTGAGTTCTGTCATTCAAACTTCATATAAACAGGTCATGAACAGAGACACCCCCACGCCGATGACCTGAAGAGTCAAAGAGGAGAGACTCGGTTCTCTGGTTCTGGACCGTCCGACTGTAACATGAGGAACCGTGAAACCGGATTCTGGAGGACGTGACATCCGGTTCCTGCTGCACCAGTTCTTCCAGCATCACCATCAACATTCTGAACGCTTGAGAACTTTCTGAGGACGTCAGTCAGCTGAGCCCCCCCACACTGACTGCTGTGGTGGATCAGACCCCACAATGGCCTTCTTTCTTCCA
>NC_050532.1:28432771-28434024 GCF_002922805.2 Oryzias melastigma | reverse complement strand
GCATGGAGATGAACACATGATTTATGGGATGGTCGAGGAGGAGAGGCCTTCAGCGTGTTGACCATCAGGAGTCACAGGCGCCGGCAAGCCCCGCCCACTCCCAGCAGGCACAAACATCAGGAGCTGGTCATCGTGGAACACGTGCTTGTGCACGTGCATGGATCCTCCATGATCCTGATGTTTGCCTGAAGAGGAAGAACTCCGCCTCCATGAACCCGGAAATCCCCAGAAATGCAGTTTTGTTGCACTGCTAATGTTAGCTTGGTTGTGAGGGGCCGTAAGCTAGTGGGAGAGAGTATAAAGAAAGGGATTATGGGAAAGGAGCTCAGGTTTACCCATGTCAACACTCCCGCCCACAACTCAAAGGGGACTTCTAATGAACTCCTGCCACGCTGCAGAAACTATGTCCTCGAAAACGACACAAATAGATCGAATGATCCCAGTAGTAGGTCGTCCCGGTCTCCAGCGATTGTCCAGGTCTGTAGCGGTCGTTCCGGTCTGTGGCGGTCGTCCCGCTCTGTGGCAGTTGTCCTGGTCTCCAGCGGTTGTCCCGGCCTTTGGCGGTCGTCCCGGTCTCCAGCGGTTGTCCAGATCTGTAGCGGTCGTTCCGGTCTGTGGCGGTTGTCCTGGTCTCCAGCGGTTGTCCCGGTCTCCAGCGGTTGTCCCGGTCTGTGGCGGTCGTCCCGGCCTCCGGCGGTCGTCCCGGTCTGTGGCGGTTGTCCCGGTCTGTGGCGGTCGTCCCGGTCTGTAGCGGTCATCCCGGTCTGTGGCGGTTGTCCTGGTCTCCAGTGGTTGTCCTGGTCTCTGTCGGTCGTCCCGGTCTGTAGTGGTTGTCCCGGTCTGTTGTGGTTGTCCCGGCCTGTGGCGGTTGTCCAGGTCTGTAGCGGTTGTCCCGGTCTGTGGCAGTTGTCCCGGTCTCTAGCGGTCGTCCCAGTCTGTGGCGGTTGTCCTGGTCTCCAGCGGTTGTCCTGGTCTGTATAGGTTGTCCCGGTCTGTGGCGGTCGTCCCGGTCTCTGGCGGCCGTCCCGGTCTCTAGCTTTTGTCCCGGTCTCCAGCGGTCGTCCCGCTCCGTACCAGTATCCAGTCATCAGCGTTTGTGTTCCTCACTGACAGGACTCTGCAGCAGCAACAGTTTCTTCTTTCTCCTCTGCGTTCAGATCTGCTGGATTGTGAGCGAACACAGATGCGGGAGGATTAGAGCAGCAGTGAAGGAGGCTGGGGGGGCTAATGCTGACTGACACTGAGGGGGGGGC
>NC_050532.1:28429002-28431895 GCF_002922805.2 Oryzias melastigma | reverse complement strand
GCCGGTAAACACGCCGCTATTCAACCCTTTTAAAGAGACTTAAGAGCAGGAATATGATTTGAGGACGCGGCCGGTGTGCGCGGCGTGCACGGCGGGGACCGCTCTGAGACTGTGCTCCGGAGCGGCGCCAGTACATTAGCGGACCTGCCGGCTCCATTAGCGTCCAGAGCAGAAGAAAGACCGGCTGGAAGATGAAGACGGCTGAACAGGTTTGTACCTGCTGAGAGGCGGAGAGGGAACAGAAACCAGAGCAGCTTCTTCCTAGAAACATCCAATGAGTTTCAGTCTCTCAGGTCCAGCAGAAACGAGAGTTCAAGGTCGCGTCAGGAACCGAACGTCACCAGAATGTGACCTGATCAACACGCAGGGAGGGCAGTAGAGCGGGTTCTGGTCCCAGTCCCAGCTGGCTCCGGTCCGGGAAGACTAACATTTGTGTTCTGACATCAGCGGAGGATTGAGGCCAGTGAATACACAAAAATATTTTTTAAATTACGACTTTAATGTTGTAAATTTACCAGAAAAATGTCTGTTAAATTACGAGAATAAAGACATATATTTATGACTTGTTGGCTAAATGTGTGACTTTTTTTGCTCTTACATTTACAAGATAAAAACTCATAAATTTATGAGAAATAAACTGATACAAATACTAGTAATATTACTTTTTCTTTTGGTGGCCCTAATACTCCAGTTTACTGACAGGTTTTAGTCGACTAAACATCCTAATGTTAGCGTTTATTACAGGAGAAATTCAAATATTTTTAAATTACGTTCACACAAATGCCCCATAAAAGACAGAAATTGTTAAGTAGAAAATTAAAAAAACATTTACTGACTGAAATATATTATCATGAACTCATAACAGTGAGTATCAGAAGCTATTTTGAAATCTAAAAATGAATATAAATACGTTAATGTAGAAACATTTATTTTAACCTCTTTTTTGGTTTAAATTTGTGAATAAAACATGTTTGTGTCGTTCTGTCACAAACACAGATGAACACAAATACAAATATGAATTCTAGAATTCTCAAATCAAATAAGATACATAAATCAAACATCCTTGAAACGATTAAATTTGTGGTTTTCCGAACGTCTTCTCTTGTGGGTGTGGTCAGTTTTTATGGTCGCTCTTCGTGCCGATTCGTCAGAACAAACGTTTGTTAACCTTCATCACAGAAACACTAAAACTGTTGACGGAGTTTTCCAGGTGACGTGAGCCGACAAATCATGGAAGACTGTGTTCTGATTGGATCTCCTTTACTTCGTCCCGCCTCTCAGTGTCGACGGCTGCTCTGATTGGATCACATCGTCTAAGTTGAGTCTGGTTTTATCTGTTCATTGAATCGTCGACGGTTTCAGTTTAAGGTTTAGTTTCATTAAAGTATTGTGTAGTTTCTGTCAGAACGCTGTTTTTTCTGCTCCCATCATGCATCAGGGCTGTGAACGTTGCCCCGTGGTCGTCTGCTGGGGGGATTCCCAGAAGCAGTGAAATGAAAAAGTATCAAAAACTTTAAATATGAAGATTTGTTGTATAAAGATCTTCCTCACTTCCAGGTATGATGGCTCCATCATCATCATCATCGGACCTTCACTCTGAACCAACAGGTACATCACCTTTCTCAGCCAATCACATTGTCACCTTCAAGTTCACGGTTTCTTCTCAGAATTCTTGATGGTTCTCCAGCCGTTTCTAGATCATCATGAGGCCGCCGCCGTGCTTTACCATAGACAGGCAAATGCTGACTTCTTCATTCATCAAACCCTCAGAAGACTCAACACATGCAGTCTGGGGGGGGGTCCTGATGGATGATGGGAGTCAGATGTTGTAGGACGGGTTTCACCTGAACGTTTTTCAGAGTTTTCAACAAAATAAAAGCTGCTTCAGTCGTTTTACAGACATTTCTGAGCAGAAATGAGTCCAGCATCGTGAGTATTATTGGATGGAGGAGAGACAGAGCAGAGCTGGACGATCTTTTCAATCTTCATAATATTCATAGGAAGTTTGTGCTCCATGAGATTGGCTGTAGTTACAGCTCACGCTCTCCATCAGCTTCAGTCCAGGTATTTAGGAGGGATTTCCTGCCTAAAGTCTAAACCAGATCCAGATCCAGATCCAGAATCCAGCAGCTTCTCTGAGCAGATCCTCTGAGAACATCAGTGAGGTGGGCTGAACTGCTTGAAGACACTTGATGAAACCCTGGATGCAGCGCTGGGGGGTGTCCAAGTCTCAGTGAGCCGTCTATCTGGGGGGGTCAAGACACCACAGAGCGGGAGGACTTGGACTGTTACCCATAATTCCTTTTAAATCGTGTCATCAAACAGGAGCAGGTCACATTTTAATAGCTGCTCCTGTGATTCCTTTTGGAGGCGGAGCCACACAAACCACATTTCACCAGGTGTTCCTGCCCCCCCGAGCTCATCCTGGTTTGGGCCCCCCCTCCTGCAGCGGGGGCTCTGTTATGAATTATGTTGTCTCCAGCGCCTCACCTCTGACATTCTCTTTCTTTAATCCTCACAAAGAAAAGAGGCATCGCTCATTTTCTTGGAACAGTCTTCATACAGTAATAACCATAATTAACATGCCATTGTTGGTTATTTGGGTTCCGTTGCCGTGGCAACTGGTTCACCTAAGCCTGCCGGAGGAGGCAGATCTCCAGACCCCTGAGCGGCTGCACAGTAATCTGTGTGAAGGAGAGAGAACAAAGGAGGAAGAATGTACGGCGGTGGGCGGGGGCAGAACGGAAAACAATGTTTTAATGACGTTAAGACTGTTATTTATATATATTATGAAGACAAAAAGGAAACTGTGGAGAATGAGACGAACAAAGACGGTTTGGACAACTGGCAGTGCTGCAGCGTCTGCAGCGTCTGCAGCGTCTGCAGCGTCTGC
>NC_050532.1:28423676-28427902 GCF_002922805.2 Oryzias melastigma | reverse complement strand
TGGATGATGGATGATGATGGATGGATGATGGATGAGGGATGGATGGATAATGGATGGATGGGTGATGATGGATGATGGAGGATGATGGATGGATGATGGATGAGGGATGGATGGATTAAAACAATGAACATTGGAGAACATCCATATCCGTTTCCAGTCTTTTGAGCAGAAATAATTCCTGCAGATCTCTGATATTTCTCACTTCTGTTGGTAAATCTTCCCATTTCACTGCAGCACAGCTCTTTAAAGGTGTTAACCTGTAAACCTGCAGGAGAATAAGAAGACCTCCAGGTGCTCCCGTTACCTTCAGCAGTGGAGGAGGCTGTTCCTCAGTCACATCCATCCTGCTCCTCCTCCGATTCTCCAGACAAAAGTCAAACATGTTTTTCCGTCTCACATGACGGTCATTTCTGCTCATATGTGATATTTTACCTCAGAAAAGGTTCAGGTGAACTTTGTCATCTGGAGGATTTCTTTACCGTTTCTGCTGGAAAGGTGAGCGAACAGGAAGGTTCATGACTCAGGTTGGAGGCGGGGCTTCTCTGAGCTTCAGGTTTGTAATCCTCTTTACAGAGACGACACGACATCCAGTCTTCCACTTCAACGCCGTTTAGAACCGACTCACCTCAGAGGTCAGCTGGGCTAGGACACAAACAGAAACAAAGATTATTGATGATCCTTTCAGGTCTGAACGACACAAAGATGTGATGAACTCAGATCAACACTCAGATGAACTCAGATCAACACTCAGATCAACACTCAGATGAACTCAGATCAACACTCAGATCAACACTCAGATCAACACTCAGATCAACACTCAGATCAACACTCAGATCAACACTCAGATCAACACTCAGATGAACTCAGATCAACACTCAGATCAACACTCAGATCAACACTTAGATCAACACTCAGATCAACACTCAGATGAACTCAGCTGTAGAGTAAACATTCAGAACTGACTTGATTCAGACGTTTAACTGCAAAAGTCTTTGAGTTAGTTTAAAATCAACGTTTCTTTTCTCCTGCTGCGGTTCCTGCTGATGTTTGACCTCCACACCTGAGTCTACCTCCACCTGCTCGTTTCTCTGTTCGTCAGAGTTTCAGGACAACAGGAGGACAGGAAGCAGGTCGTTGCTTCTCCAGAACTCTCCAGTCGGGTCAGGTCTGCGTTTCTGCACCGCGTCTGATCCCTGCAGCTGCCGGTCAGATGGGCCGCAGGACGCGGTGAATTAATCATGAGATCTCTAATGTGTCCAAGAAGAACATTTATCTGACGGAGCGAAGCTTCATCCTCTCATATCCGAGTGTACTCGCTAATTCTCTGCTTCACACATACCAGATCACTTTGGCCTCGACGGTGCCAAGCTCCAGTGAATTCACCACTCGGGCTCATTTCTGCTGGACGTCCTCCAACCAGACTGGCTGTGTGTCAGCCAATGAGCAGGGAGGGGGAGGGGGGCGTCAAATGAGTTCTCATAAAGGGAGCCACAGAATGGGCTTTATAGCTAATGATGTCGAGAAGTTAGAGAGGTCTGGGGGTCAACCGTGTAAAGTTTTTATGGCTTCAGCCTCGCCGCTACAGTCAGTGTGGAAAATGACTTTATGCAAACCCATCACGGGAGGGCGGGGCTTAATGTGGAAAACAGCAGGTGAAAATCTGCAAACTTTCATGAACGGATTCTTTAAACACATGGAAACAGATCAGAACCTCTGCCTTACTGGATCAGAAGGGGAGCGTCGACCCAAACGACCTTCTGATTGAACCATTTCCTCATAACAGTCAGACTGCAGCCAGGAGCGTGCACGTATCACATGCACAGCCAACACATTCTCACCTCGTCACATGTTGACGTTTGGTTCAGGATCCTCCATGTCGCCTTATGACCCTTTGGGTGTCACCAACTCCCATGAAATCATGAGTCCAGAACCAGTCCAGAACCAGTCCAGAACCAGGATGGAACGTACCATCGTCGTGTGTGTGAAGTATATTATGAAGTATTAATACGGAGCGTACTGGTACCCTGGCCTGGTATGATTCACATCCGGGCCCAGTTCGCATCTCGTACTGGTTTGGGTCCAGTACAGCAACTCGTACCACATCCGGTACCATGTCCAGTACCGGGTTAGGTTCTCAGAGCGTGGTTGGTACCAATACCCAAACACAGTACTGATAATGGCCACGTCCTGTAGTTCGTGTGTGGTACCGCATCGGGTATCGGGTCGGTAGTCTGGTGCTGGTTTGGGTCTGGTACAGTGACTGGTACCGTATCCAGTACTGCATCCAGCGCCGGGTTAGGGTACCGGTACCGGTTGCATCCCGAGGACCAGTCCACGTGCAGTACTGCATCCGGTATCAGGTCCACTACCGTGTACCGAGGGTTACAGAACCTTTGATTTTACGAACAGCCAACACGTTAAAGAACGACGAGTCGCTGACGCCCAAAGCGTTTCAAAAGTGACGTGGAGGTTCCTTAAGCAAACGTCCGTATGTGACGGGTCGGGAGTGAGAATGTTGACACTGACGGGCTTTTTGTTCAGTCTGCAGGATTTGGGGGCGGGGCTAAAACACTGGGAAATCTGCATGACACCTCTGCTTCTCACCTCCTTCACTCGCCTGCAGCACGCCCATAGATAATAACTGAACGGTTCACTGAGCGTCTATGACTTCCATGTGAGTCACCTGTGTGCAGCTCTGACCGTTTTCACCTGCAGACCCCGTATCCACCTGTGAGGACTAAAGCTTTGGAGAACCTTCTCTGACGTAGACGTTTGTTGGAGAAAGCTTCAGAGGTCGACGGCGGTTCAGACATGACCTCACAGACCGTTTCCTGGTTTCAAATGCTGCTTCATCAGTTTCAGGTCCGTTACCCTCTGAGCTCTTTTTTAAATGTTTTTCTTTACTTAGGTGTGGATCTCCTCACAGGATCAATCTGCAGGAGCAGAAATACAAGAAATGATCATTTGTGTTCCTCATTTGAATCCTGAGAACTGGAAGACGATCAGCAAACGTCGAGGTTTATGAGCGCTGCTGTCACTGAGTATGAGCTGAATCTGGGATGAAAACGGATTGAAAAAATGTTGGTGTTTGACAAAAAACAAAAAATAAATAAAATATCGTAAAATTGTTGATATTCTATAACAACCTTAATTATTTTCAGCTTCAAATGCTCCGTTTTTAAGTCTCAAAACTCAAAATTTCAATTTCAAAACTTGTTTTTTTGTCTTTTGACTATTTTTTTTTTCAAATCTGAAAATTCCAGTTTGAAAACTTTTGGCGCTGTTGGTGCGCGTTGGGGCGGGGCTAACACAAAGGACCAATCAAAGTCAGTGAGGGGGTAACTTCAGCCGCGGTGCGTTCACTGACTCTGAGAACTGTGATAGTCAGTCAGAGAATGTCTGTTCAGTCTGCAGTATCATAGAGTTAGGACGGGTGTAACGAGCAGGTTCACTGCGTACAAACCGAGCGTCTAAAACTCTTTGATTGGTTCTTCTGATCCTCTCATCGGTCCTAGTTTAGAAACTGAAAGTTTTAGAATAGCAAATAAAAAAAAGAGTTAAAACTTAAAAAAAAATAAACTAAAGAAAAAGTTTTAAAATTGAAATTCTGAATTATGAAAACTGACAAAACAACATTTGAAGCTGAAAATTCTTAAGTTTATCTCAGAATAGTAAAAAGTTTTGGATATTTTACATTTTTTGTTTTCCAAACTGCAGTAATTTATTCATTTTTTCTTTGGGTTTTAAGCGACATCGGCCTGATTTAGCTCCATCTCACTGAGGCCATGAACAGCAGAACCTCTCCTCTCTGCTGAAGCTGATCCTGATGCTGATCCTGACGCTGGATCCGTGCCCCCCCCCGGCTCTGTGGCTCCGGCGGCAGCGTTCGTCCGGATGCCGTCTCTGGAACGCAGCTTCCTCCAGGCAGGCTGCTGTGGGAGAGCGTCTTTCTGCAGCCTCCACCTCTTGATTTATGCACATGGGGTTGTGCGGTGGGGGGGCCGCCAGCCCCGGCTGCAGACTGAAGTGACTTTATTAGAAGTGGTTAATCCTTTAATGTGTAAATACGCCGGTTCAAACGTGGAACAAAGTGCAGGAATGACTTGAACAAACACAAGGTGGAATGAGGGCATGCTCGTTTAGCAGAGCCGAGCAATTAGCTGGAACACGCCGCTAATTCCATCTCGCTGGTCCTCTGGGACGCCATCATTTACTGTGCATTACAT
>NC_050532.1:28421192-28421902 GCF_002922805.2 Oryzias melastigma | reverse complement strand
GTGGGGGTGTGTTTGTGGGGGTGTGCACGACATTATTTCAACTGCATCATTACGAAGACTAGACATGAATAAATCACTGAAGAAAGTCTGAACTGATTTACTGTTTATGGAAAAAACAAAAGGTCCAATTCTATTGGCTGCAGGACTCTGATTCTCCAGCCAAAGTGGATGTCCCGCCCACCAGAGGAGGCTGAGGGAACCGATTGGACTGGTGGTCCTAACAACATCTGGGTCTTACGTGGACCCTCAGAAGTCACCTGGTTCACCTGGATCTTTGGATAACACAGCCACAGCACAGGTTCGTGTGGTGTTAGTCACATGACACTCTCAGAGCCAACAGGTGAGACAAGGTGAGTCCAGGTGTGTCCTCAGTCTGTCAGCGTTGCACTGCAGTGTTATCTGACCAGACACAGTCTCCTTTTGGAAGTCTGTTTGTGCCTTATGGCAAAGTGGACTGTAAGTTACCCCTGTTGCTAGGCAACGCCTTCAGAGCCGCTGAGTGCCACTCTGCCTCTAAACTCTTTCCTGCGACTCTATAAGACAGAAGTGTTTGAGTGAGTTCTCTGCAGTCTGTGAGGCCACCAATCAACGTGAGAAACTGACCTGAGAGATGAGCTGCAAGGTCGCAGACCAGCCTAACAGCCTGCCGGAGCGCCGGGGTCGGCCGAGGCCACAGATGGAAGAGCTCACCAGCTATGGGGTGTGTGTGT
>NC_050532.1:28413693-28421154 GCF_002922805.2 Oryzias melastigma | reverse complement strand
GGTACCAGGATGGGAGAGCCAGGCTGGAGGATGGAGAGGTGGTAGCTGTCTGGAGTCTGACAAGCAGATGATGCTACGGTCGCATGTGAAGGTCATCGACGGACAAACTGACAGAAACAAGGAGCTGAGGGAAGAAACAACCAGGAGAACGAGAGTTAGAGAATAAAATGAATGTTTGAAGAAGAGAAGACTCCAGTTTTAAAACGTTAACAGAGTCAACCACGACAGCGATGACGTATCTTGTATCAGGATCTCTAGACAGTAAATGTTTTGAAAAACTACTCTAGCAGACATCTAAATGTATAGAAGTGCATAGACCTCTATATGCTGATATGTTACAGAACACTGTTGATACACGTCGAATAGAGTAAGACAATAGAGTCATCTGAGATGTCCTCTAGACATCTATTGTAGATGTTTGTTGGAGATCCAATAACAGATCTACAATAGACATTTGTTAAGAATGTAATTCATGTCTGTTGGAGATGTTTATCGGGGATCTAATAGAAATGATTGAAGATCTATGTTTTCTATCTAATAGACTCCGTGTTCCTGGTGGTCTGTGGTTGGACTGATTATCTCTCAGCTGTTCTGTAGTGAACTTTTGTCGATTAAGTCTTTTTTTCATAATTTAGGTCAATACTGTGCTAACATGGAGGTAATGATTAATAAAACTGAGTTTTTAGGGGCCTAAAGCAAAGTGTAGAGTCACATGACCGCTGGGATCATCTACATGAAGAGATGTCCTCTTCATAGAATGTTGTTGTTGAGAAACAAAGATGAGCTCACAGATTGTCTCCTTGTAGCACTCAGACCCAAACAGTTTTTACAGAAACATGGCTCACAGTTCCAGTTCATACAGTTTTCCCAACAGTCGGACATGATTCCCGTATTATCCAGCGTGGAGTCAGTCTCTGGTTCCTCTTGTACAGTCATGGACTTTCCTCAGAGTTTGATGTTGAGCGGATCGTCCTCATCAGCTGGCGTTTACAGGACTGTGGATGCGGAGGAATCTCCTCAGGACGTCCAGCAGGCTCCCATCGATCCCCCACCCCCCCACTGTGAAGGCTGATGTCAAACAAACAGCCCAAATACCTGTTCCAGACCCCAACAGGGAAAAGTGTCTGAAGCTCATCGATCAGCGTGGCAGAAGAAATTAGGAGGTGATGCTGCCTTCATGGGGGGGCTGTTGTTCCCTCCCCTCCATCTTTACTGCACTAGAGCCCCCCATGAATGGAGCTGAGGACAAACAGTTTTCAGAAGAGCAACAGGTGATCTAGCAGAGAGTGAAGCTCCTGCAGCTCAGGTTTAATGATCAGATAAATCCTCCAAATCTCTGATGTTTAACCTCCACAGATGAGACGGATCTACCACGAACACGTGCACGGGGGGAGGGTACAGGACTGATGGTCATCGGTGAGGCATGATGGGTAAAGACAGTGAGTTTGTGTTCATGTGTGTACGTGTGTGTTAATTCAAAAGATGTGTGTTCATGTGTTGGGGTGTGTGAGTGTTTGTGTGTTTTGATGTTTGTGTTTTGATGTTTGTGTTTTGATGTTTGTGTTTTGATGTTTGTGTTTTCATGTTTGTGTTTTCATGTTTGTGTGTTTTCATGTTTGTGTTTTCATGTTTGTGTTTTCATGTTTGTGTGTTTTGATGTTTGTGTTTTGATGTTTGTGTTTTCATGTTTGTGTTTTGATGTTTGTGTTTTGATGTTTGTGTTTTCATGTTTGTGTGTTTTCATGTTTGTGTTTTCATGTTTGTGTTTTCATGTTTGTGTGTTTTCATGTTTGAGTGTTTTCATGTTTGTGTGTTTTCATAATTGTGTGTTTTCATGTTTGTGTTTTCATGTGTGTGTTTTTTTAATGTTTGTGTTTTCATGTTTGTGTTTTCATGTTTGTGTGTTTTCATGTTTGTGTTTTCATGTTTGTGTGTTTTCATGTTTGTGTTTTCATGTTTGTGTTTTCATGTTTGTGTTTTCATGTTTGTGTTTTCATGTTTGTGTGTTTTTTTCTTCTTCATCCCGACCCGATCACTGTACCTTTCCCTTCAGTCCACTCTAGAGTTGCTTCAACAGTGAGTCTGGGGTCATTGTCCTGCTGGAAGGTCAGCCTCAGTGTCATGGTAACGGGGCGGGGCGTAGCAGACCCAGAAGGATCACAGAATCCAGGATGAATAACTCTTCACTGTCGGAGGATGTCAGGTGACTCGAACCGTAAAAGAGTTTTCTGTGACAGCTGGATGTGCAGAAAGCAGATCCAGAGGTGAGTGGCGTGGGAACGTGGCGTGGCTGGACGTAGGGTTCCTGTGTTTCCTGGTGGAGAGTCGGTCCCAGATGATGATGATGATGATGATGATGATGATGGTGGTGATGATGATGATGATGATGATGATGGTGGTGATGATGATCCTGGAAACAGGAGTGACAGTCAGTTACAGGGCAGACAGGAACTAGTGAACTAGAAACAGGGTAAGAGGTCAAAGATCTGCACCGGAGAAGGTCACAGACTGGCGGTGGATTCTGGAGACGGGTCATCCTCGATAGCTGCCCAAAGAGACGGGATGATCGCAGTCAGCTGGGTCCAATCAGGATGGGGCCTCAGGGACCCGGGAGGACCAGGTTCTGCTCAAGAATATCAGTAGCATCCATGTTCGCCTCAGCTGCTGCTGGAAAACATCTCCACATCATGATGCTACCACCACCATGCTTCACTGTGAGGATAATTGTGCTGCAGCAGGACTGAAATGACCTCGACAAACATCTAAAGATTAACCTCGATGTCGACTAAAGTGACACTGAGGTGTCAGCGGCTGTCATTCCAACTTTGAGGAGACTGGAAACGTCCAGGAACCAATCTGTAGGGGGAGGACAGGAGAGTAGGAGGAGGACAGGAGAAGAACGGGAGGAGAACAGGAGGACAGGAGGAGGACAGGAGAGGAACAGGAGAGCAGGAGGAGAACAGGAGGACAGGAGGAGAACACAGGAGGAGCACAGGAGGAGAACACAGGAGAACACAGGAGGACAGGAGGAGAACAGGAGAACACAGGAGGACAGGAGGAGAACAGGAGAACAGGAGGAGGACAGGGGGAGAACAAGAGGAGGACACAGGGGGAGAACAGGAGAACACAGGAGGACAGGAGGAGAACAGCTCCTGCTTGATGCTGCTAACATTCCTGCTCTCTTCAAATCTTCATCTGAAGTCCTCCAGATGATCTGCTCCTCTGATCTGGATCATCTTTGCTCTCCGTTTGTTTCTTGTGGACGGCGATCACAGAAGAACCGTTTTCCCAGCAGGTCTCTGACTCATGGAGGAGGAGTTTCTCTCCAACAGCTGAACGATGGAACAGCGATAAGGACGCAGACAGGAAACAGCTGATAAACTGCTGCTCCATCAGCCGTCATTACCGTGGCGACTGTGAGTCAGGACTCATCTGTAGCGCTTCCTTTGAGCTAAACGCCGTCTGGATTTGTACAGACAGAAGTGTCGTATCTGTGGGATCGCTGACAGAACTTTGTCTTCTCAGTCAATCTTTGAATGAATCGACCTCCTTTCATCACTTTAATGTCTTTGACCCTTTTAAACGTTCACATTTACAGTATGTTTATGGATTCTGAGACCTACCAGCTAAACGCTTCAGGTTTGCTCTGCTAGATCAAATGTTCAGAAAGACAGGAGAGGAGAAAGATCCTGATCTTATGGATCACCGTGATAGCTGACAGGTTTCAGGTCTTTGGTTGGATTTGTGTCCAACACAGTTGGTTCATTATTGAACAGCTTCGTCTCTTCTGTGCATACATTTATGAGAGAAATGAATTTTGGTTTTTATGAATGTCTTCATGGTCTGGTGATAAACTTTAGACCAGGAACGTCTGATCCTCCTCAGACTCATGTCTTTCTAGAATCTGGTCTCCTCCAGACTCTGGTCTTTCTAGGATCAGGTCCTCTCTAGAGTCCGGTCTTTCTAGGATCTGGTCTTTCTCAGGTTCTGGTCTCCTCCAGACTCTGATCCTCTCTAGACTCTGGTCTTTCTGGTCTTTCTAGGATCTGGTCTTCCCAGGTTCTGGTCTCCTGCAGAGTCTGGTCTTCTCTAGACTCTGGTCTTCTCTAGACTCTGGTCTTCTCTAGGCTCTAGACTTTCTAGACTCTGGTCTTTTCCAGACTGTGGTCCTCTCTAGACTCTGGTCTTTCTAGGATCTGGTCTTTCTCAGGATCAGGTCTCCTGCAGACTCTGGTGTTTCTAGGATCTGGTCTTCCCAGGTTCTGGTCTCCTGCAGAGTCTGGTCTTCTCTAGGCTCTGGTCTTCTCTAGGCTCTAGACTTTCTAGGTTCTGGTCTTTCTCAGGTTCTGGTCTTTTCCAGACTCTGGTCTTTTCCAGACTCTGGTCCTCTCTAGACTCTGGTCTTTCTAGGATCTGGTCTTTCTCAGGTTCTGGTCTCCTGCAGCCCATAAAGCATCCATACTGATGGTCTCAGTCGTACTGTCAGGTTGGAGCGGCTCACAGAGGAGAGACAACAAACTTACCAACAAACAGGAAGTGACACGTGTACACCAGCGTGGACCCCCCCCCGAACATCACCCCCACCTCCCAGAGAAACACATTTACTTTCCTCTCTGGGCGGGAGCAGGTGGCGTCCGTCAGCGTGACCGCCGGCCTCGTGCTCTCCACGGCGTGTGACCTCCGCTGGCTGAACCCCCCCCCTCGGCGTGTTTGCAGAGCTTCGGTGCATGAGGCCCGGGTCAGGGGGGGGTCTCTGCTCCTATTTGTCATGCCGATGGTCTGAGTAATGAAAAAAGGAACACCTTCTCTCAGGATATCAAGTGTTTGCTCGCCGTGTCTGTTCAGGGGCAAACACTCAATAAGCTGCAGCGGCGCCGCTGTACTCACCTCAGCCGCCGCCGTGCGCCTCGAATGCTGATGAGGAGACTCTTCATCACGGCGAAGCCTTCATCTGCAGGAACCCAGAGAAGAGGAAGAAGGAGAGAGAGAAGCTCCTCACCAAAACGAGTTTGAGGCTGAAACTGAAAACGATTCTCCTGCACTAGTCTTCACCCTCCTGGAGCGTGATGGCAGATCAGCTGAGCAGAACTCTGTAGAACCTCTGGATCTTTCAGGGGTGACACCTGCAGACCTCATCCATCCTCACAGGTTCTGTCCGTTTGGGTTCATGTCCCCCTGATGACCGTTTCTGAGGGTTCCGTGGTCGTCTGGGGGATGGATCGATCCCTTCTGACTCTGTGGTTCAAGCAGATCTGCATGTGATGATGGGGGGTGGGATGGGGGTGTCTGCAGAGGCGTGGCGGTGGAGAGAGTTGGTCTGTGACGGAGGCTTGATTAGCCGCAGACTGTGGCTCTGCCGACGGACAGGAAGCTTTAGGGAAAGCCTCGTGGGCTGTTTCCTGCTGGGGGGCTCCTGTAATTGGGGCGCAGGACGGTTTTGGTGTCAGGCGGGATAATATTCTATTTCTGTTGATTTGAGACAGGACAGAAACTTTAATTGGGTGCCGGCCCTTGAAGGCTGTTCTCTCTTTGCTCTGGCAGCCTCTCTGACCGTTTGAGAACGAGTGGAAGTGTTTCCTCTAGTCTGCGCTCAGCTGTCTGTGTTTGATGAGGATGTCCGTTTTCTAAGGAATATATTTGATGGATTAGCTCTGTCAGCCAAAGCCCTTCTGCTGAAAAACCTGGAGCGCTCTGGAGGAAGGTAGCTTAAAGTGAGGAGCGTGCTCTGTGAAGTGAAGCCTCCGCAGATGGTGGGTTTCGGGGGAACAGGGACCTGCTGGGATTTCAGCAGGACCTTGATTAAACTGCCTTTCTGCTGCAGGGACCCGGCCCTGTGAGGGAGGGGGGCATGCTGCTGGCTCCTCGTGGACATTTAGCTAACAGGGACGCTACAGAGAAGACCAGAATGATCTGAAGGACACTGAGGTTTATCTGGAATGAAGAAACAACCTGATGGTCTGATGGTTTTTAAAATCTTTGGCTCGTTCCAATTCGGATTAAGGAATTTATTGGTTTAACTTTCACTACGTGTCGAAGAATCAGAAATAAGATCCATCAAACCTTCATATCTAATCTAAACTAGGACCCCGACCACCTCCGAGTTTGACCTTTTAGTCTCCCCTTCCATCCCAGAGAGTTCTGAACCGGAGCTGCCCTGGGATCAGGAGTCTCCTGTCTGTGAATCCTCTCCCAGCATGCACTGCTGCTGGAGGGTGTATCTGTCAGTACTCAGGTCGACATGGTGACTGTCAACATGAAACAGGAGGATCTGCATGTTCTGCTGGATTTTGCCTTCTGTAATTTCCTCATTAAGCTCCGTAATCCTGGCAGCGCCGCTCAGCGTGGAAACAGAAATGTGTGAGTGCTGAGACGCCTGCAGCCTCCTGATCTGTCTGCTCTCATTCCTCACTTGAGCGGCTGCTCGTCCACCAAGCCGGCTGCCCAAAGATTGCCTGCTGAATTATTAAAGAGGCTCGTTTGCTGTCCTGGAGGAAGATTATGGGGCAGTTGTTTGCCTTAAAGAGAACGGAGCGGACAGATTAGGAAACCTGACCCCAGTGTTTGGCTGCAGTTTTCTCTGCTCCTTTATTATTTTGGCGGTAAAACATAGATGAGCCGCTGAATAATTTGTAACCCGCTTGGAGGCGAAGGGCAGAGGAGGCAGAGGAGGCAGATCCGTGCTCTTTATTTGTGGATGAAGGACAACTGCAGTTCTGCTGGTGAACTGAGAGGAGCTGCTGGATGGGAGGATGAGGACACCGGCGTCCGTCCTCCTGCAGCCCGTTTCTTCTTCACTGTTGTTTAGGGTTTCTCTGGTTTTTCATCTCAGGATGTCATTATTCCACCAGCAGGAGTCTGAAGAATTTATTAGTTTCGTTTTACTGAAACTTAGTGTGAAAAGTTAAAGTCCCAGCAGTTGTCACACAGATCAGTGTGTGGAATGTGTTCTCTTCATTTGACCCCTCCCCCGGGGGAGTGGTGAGCTGCAGACACAGCCGCGCTCAGGAACCATTTGGGGGGTTGACCCCCCCCAATCCAACCCCTTAAGGCTGCGTGTCCAACAGGGAGGAACTGGGTCGTTTTTAGAGTCTCTGGTCTGACTCGGCCCGGATTTGAACTCACGACCTTCCAGTCTCAGGGTGGACACTCTACCACCAGGCCACTGAGGGAAAGTGGTTGGAGCAGATGATGACACTGACCTCACGGTGTCATCGTTACTGATAAATAATCAACCACTGAGAATTTATGACAAACCTGGTGGAGATGAACACGGAGGGATGAGGGGCAGCAAACAGATTTTGTTCTGATGATTAAACTATTATCTGTAATTCATAATTTTAGGGTTCAGACATTAATAACGCTAAAGAACGTCTTATAAATGTCTAAACACTCATAAACAATCTTAACGTCTTAACTATATTAGTAGAGAAGTGTCATCAAAACTGAAATTAAATCTCTGGT
>NC_050532.1:28412284-28412520 GCF_002922805.2 Oryzias melastigma | reverse complement strand
GAGCGCCGTCTTTAAAAGAGTCAGAACTTGGATCTCAGAAGCAGGATGATGCCGACAGCCTCCAACAGTCAGGAAGAAGTACGGCTGCTATCACACGTGTCATCTGACGGCTCTGAGAGTAAACAGGCTTTCTGGTGTCCTCTGACGATCTTATCAACTCTATTTCTGTAGCGGAGTGGAACGGTGTGAAGATCACGCTCGCTGCCTTGGAAACAGAAGCCCTGGAGAGGACGGAG
>NC_050532.1:28403964-28412221 GCF_002922805.2 Oryzias melastigma | reverse complement strand
GGGGGGGGGGGGGGCATCTTTCACTGCTGCAGAAATCCATCATGTTGTTTTCTGAGAATGGACTCTGATGAACACTAAGACATAATGACTGATGGACCTCAAACATTTGGTTCTAGAGAGCGAAGAACCAGCTGGATTCACAGCATCAGCGCTGATGTTGACGAGGTCATCATAATATTTGATCACGACAGTAAGAATCATCCCATAAACTAATAGACAAGACTACCTCCAGAGGACGGAGATGCTGGACCATCAGCAGGTGAGCAGATCTTCAGGTGTTTCACAGCAGAAGAACGACGTTCTTCAGCCGCTCTGAATGCTGGAGCAGAAATATGATCACATGACTATACTCATGGTCTATCAGAGTCAGACTTTAGAGATAAATGTGTTTGACAAAAAACAGGATCAAGAACAAACATTTGATCTAAAAACACAAATCAGAAAACTAAAATAAACGACAGAAGCCTGAATTGATGAACGTTTCATGACCTTAAAGCTTCATTCATAGAATAAGTCTCTCCTTCAATAACCATCATGAACATGCTGACATGTCAAAACTTTGATACCAGATCAATCCACTGAATTCATCCTCATCCACATGGATTCTGTTTTGTCCACCAGATGTCTGGATGAGGAGTGAGATTCATCCTCCAGAGAAGATGTCTTCTGTGCTGGAATCCTGTGACGGTTCCACGCTGGAACATTCTTTAACTGTAAAGTCTGAATGTCTGACTTGTTCACCTGTGGACAGACCAGGTGTCCTGGTCACCTGGTTCTGATCACTTGGATGTGGGAGCCAATACTTGAGGTATGTAGATCCTTGAAGAAAGTGAATTTTAGTTCATGTAGATGTTTGTCAGAATGGTAATCTGTTCGATTTAGAAAAATAAATAAATTCAGGATTTAAATCAACCTTCAAATTAATGGAGAAATCTGAAAAGAATCTTAGTTTTTTTGTTTGTTTTGAGTGATCCATAAATCCGGACCACCTGCTGGTTTTCTGGAGCCAGAGAGACGAGCCAAACGTTCCTGGTGTTTCTAACGTGTCTTCATGCCAGCAGCAGCGCCGCGGCGCGCCGGCGCACTCGTCTTTGTCTTCCCGCTCGGCGCTGAGCGGCGTTTTCTCAGGGATCTGATGGTGTTGACTTTGCCGTGAACCTGCAGAGCCTCCGCGCCCTCACAGCCGCCCCTCCACCGTTTACACAGAGCCTCCGAATGGAAGGCCAGCAGATACATCACCACCCCACCCCCACCCCCCCGCCGGCATTCTGCCTCCTTTTCCACTGAGAGGATTTTATTGCTGCTCCTTCAAGGTGGTTGTCATAACTCTCATTGCTTTGAGTTTATCTAATATTCCAATCATCCTGCTGCATATTCTCCTCAAGGACAGCCTGGAGCTCAGCCGGGTCAGTCCGTCCCATCACGACCCGCTTCTGGACTGAACCACTAAAACACCAACAGGTCTGGATCATCACCTGAGGGGGAGGAGCCAGTAAATAGACAGATTCGTTTGAGTGATGTTCCCGTGAGCCTCGTTTCCTCTGAGCGGTCCGGTCTGCTATTTCTCAGCAGGACTTCGCTGGTTAAATGAATCGAACAATAAACACAAACTTTTTAGTGTTTCCGTTGTAAAATGGACCCATCAAACAGCACCGACCCGTTCTTCTTAATGCCTCTACCAGCTGTAGATCCATTGAAAAACGAAACAGAGTCACTGCAGCCGCCTGTTAGTTGGCAGAAAGTGATGATGACATCAGCAAGCGCCAACATAGCGCTAATTTAAGCTAACGTTTAAAACGTTTGTTCCGTGTTCACTTTAAGTCACAAGTCTATATAGAACATCTCTGCTGACAGCAGGGCCTGGTCTGGAACTGCAGACGCTCCATGGCGACGGCGTGATCCAGGGTGAGCAAGCAGCACGCCAGCAGTCCACCACGGATACGCAGTGAAAAACAAACTCAGTGGATGTGAGGCTGAAAGACAAGATTTTTATTAAAAATAAACGTTACCAGAAGTGTTTTAATGAAGATTGTGAAGTTTGAACCTAAATGTCCTAAAAAGACATTTTTCATGTTGATCTGAAGCTTCTGTTTCCAAAATCTCCTGTGAGGGGGCGTGGCTATGTAGCTCCGCCCCTGATCCCCCCATCTGATTCTGATATCTCTGTGTCTCGCTAGCATAAATCTTCATAAAAACCTCCATCAATCTGGGTAATGTCCAGCCGTACGGTTCTGATCCGAGGAAGTGAAGATCTTCATGGACAGAACTTCCTCCAAAATCCTGATTCTTTCTCCTTCCAGTTCACCAAAGACTCTTTTAGCTAATTCTCCAATGTTTATTGACTGTGATCAATACATTCAATCATTGGTTTCTCAGAGTTCTTGATAAAATAATGAAAGCTAACATCAAAATGCTCTTTCATTGATTTACAATCCTTTCCAACTGCGGTCAAATGAGCCGCCGTTCACATTTCCGTGGTCACATCAAGAAGCTCCGTGGAGTCTGGTGGAGATTTTCCAGCGTTCTCAGTCCTGCTACCGTAAGTATTGGATGAAACTCACACCAAAAATCCAGTGATGCTGATTTGACCACAGAAATGTGAACGGCGGCTCATTTGACTGCAGTCAATGTGAAGATACCATCTTCTCTTCTCCAGAACCTGAACTAGACACTAGGAACAGATGAGGGTTTAGTGCATGTGCAGCAGAGCTGTTGATGGAAAGAAGATCATTCATTCAAACAGAGTCTGCTCTGAAAGTATTCTTTATTTAGAGGTTTTCAGCTTAAAGGTCAAAACCCTCAAAGCCAGCCGCCGAGTCTGCTGTGAGTTCTGGTTCTGGTTCTGCTCTGGATGGGTGAGATCCAGAACCCAAAGATGGGACGTCTCCAGTGATCGTTTCTCTTCATCACAGCTGGATTGTATCTTTTAGCTCCATGAAGAAGTTGTTCTTGTGCGGCAGAGGAGCAGCTCCTCGTCTCTCCGGCGATGACAGCGATGACTGACCGAGCTCGCCGGGAAGCGGTTGCCACAGGAAGTGGAGGAAGACCTATTGATGGGGGGGAAAATTGTCTGCAGTGGATGCAGAAAGTGGAGGAGCTGTTTGGCACCTTCTTTCATTTACTTTCATACCTGTGAGGTGGCTTAAAAGCCACTCAGACCACAGGGCCAATTTCAGCTGCAATTTGCCAGCAGGCCGAAAGCAGCTGCTCTCGCCGCCGCCAGCACGCCACTATGATATAAAAGCAATTGGAGCGAGGCTTGAACTCTTTACGCTCACGTATGGTCACATTTCATGGGAAAATGAGAATATGGAAGCTGGTGGAAAACTCTCAACATGCCATATTCTCCTGATGAGCTCTGCAGATGGTCGGCCTGTCGCTCAGCCCAGCGCCGCCTTTGTTTCCTGACGGCGGCGTTTGGCTCGGTTCAGATGTTTGCATGACTCCGTTCTGGTTCTGGTGGTCTGGGTCTGTGGTAATGTCACGTGGAGTTAGCTGGTCCTCCTAACGCTCCGACGTTAGCCGGTTCAGCGCCGCAGCCAGCAGGAGGTCAGACCACCGACCCGCCGCCACGGAGCTGAGTGACAGCAGAACCGCAGAACCCGGATCCTCAGCTGCACCGGGTCAGGAACACCACCTTATGAGCAGTAAATGGTACTGAAGGGAGATTATGTCTGGATTATGTGAGGATTAACTGGATCTGAAGATGAGAACCTTCAGTCCTGGTGTGTCTGAGCAGAACTGAGAGCTGCTGTGGTCCACACCAGAGCAGGGTTCTGGAACCTGCGGTTCTGGAGCCACATGGGGCTCTTTAACCCCCCATTGTGGCTCCTTGGTTAAAATAAAATGTTTCAAAAATAACTTTAAAGGAAAAAGTAAATAGTGAAAATACCTGAACTTAATTCAATCACTGAAGGACGAATCATTTAACGAGGATCCTGACGACAGCAGATGTAATTCTCCAATCCTTCGTAGTTTATTGACGTCATTCTGACACATCTGAGCTTCAGTTATCACAGAAAATCTATTCATCATCAGTGACCAGAATTAAGGCTACGTTAAGTTATAATCCACTGGACTATAAAGCAGATTTTCTCATTTTTGATCAGATTCAAGGATTTAAAGTGTTCCTCATAGTTTAAATATAAGGTAGGAGTCACTTCATTAACTGATTTAGAATTTGTTGGTTATATTTATGAATTTGTGGCTGAAATGCTCCAGAAACAGTAAAATAAAGTTTTTTTTTAAATATTGTTATTGATGACTTCCCACTTCCTGCATTTGCTGCTTTGACTGATCCTACAGGGTGTCTTTTATTTTGAAAGGAAGTCATGCAAAGTTATACACATTTCATTTTTTTAAATACATATATTTTCTCTTTATGTTTTATTCTAGCCAAAATAACACAACTGTTTATCTAAATGTATCTCAGTAACCATAAATATAAACCAGTGTCTTCTAAGGTTGGGTGAAGACTTTGTGGCTCCGAGTGAGTTTTGGTTGGAGAGAAATCGACCCGAATGGACCTGTAGGTGTTGACGGTTGCAGACCCCGACATCAGATCAACATGAGCGACCACAGGACTTACAACAGTAATAATAAGGAAACACAGAATAAAGACAGATCCATCTTTAGCTGCTCTTTGACAGAACCTCCGAGTCTCCGAGGCTGAGAGGAGTTCCACAGAGATGGAGCCACTGCTGCAAAGACTGTCAGCTTTAGGTTCTGAGTTCTTTCACCCACCAGCAGACCCTGGTCACATGACCTGAGGGACCTGCTGGGAGTGGACGGCTGCAGCTCCTTTATGTAGGCCGGTGATTGATTATTAAAAGATCCGTTTGTTAAAAGCGGGATTTCAAACTGTGTTCTGAGGCGGATCAGGAGCGACTGCAGCTGGATCCATAAAGTCTGAATACTTAGAGTATTTGTTTCAAAGCTGTGCAGCAGCGTTCTGGAGAACCTGAAGCTGGTCTAGAGAGTTTTGGCTAAACATGTGAAGATGAAGTTACAATAATCAAGAGGAGAAGACATCAAAGCGTGGGCGAGCATCTCCACCTCAGAACAGGAATGAACAAGGGACCCGACAGGAGACATAAACCTGCCGTGACGAGTCAGGGGAGCCGATTATACGAATGAGACGGTTTTAGAGAACTCTGAACCCTCTTTCTGTCATTTTACTTTATTTATTTGAGGAGTAAGTTTCCAAGCAGGACTCTGACACCTCCAACACCCACAGAGACATTTGAGTCCATTTTCACAGACCAAGACCCGATATCCCAATTCTGCCCTTGGAGTGTCTCTGTCCAGACCTGGAGGAATCTTCTGGATGACGATGGAGGAACTGTTCATGTCTGGAAGGAAATCTCTGCTCTTAGGTCGGTGTGAGAGCGCTGCAGAATTCTATCTTTATGATTTGAACATTAGATATTGTAGTTTTATTGTTCTAGTTACATTTCTGTCCTGATACTTTTCATTTGTTCATTTCCTGTAAACGATCTCTGTGGCTGAACTGTAACCAATAAACGCATCGTCTCTGACTGAATGTCTGTTGTAATGATGTGAATGTGCTGCTGGGAACAAGAGTCTCAGCTGTGTTGATCCGTTCTGATGGTTCTGACAGAGCAGCAGACAGGAAGTGGATTATTTCAGGACTGAAATCTTATTCATGGAAGATGAAATGCATTCCAGTGGGCGGAGCCTCCTGCAGGATTCAGAGTTCCTGTATTGCTTGTGTGTTTTTCCTGCAGTAAAGCATCTGCTGCTCAATAGAAAGGAGGAGTGGAGCGAGCGCTCGCAGCTGCAGCTCCGCCTCAGCTCTGCGTCTGCGAGGCGTTTGCCGAGTATTTCTGCTTCCTGTCGGCGAGCGGCAGATACCGGCTGGTCGTCTGGCAGACGCAGAGCAGTCTATTGTGAAAATGCAGGCGTGGCGGTGGCCAGAATCAAACCGCTGCTCCGCCGTGCCAGCCGTCCCCTCACAGCCCCCCCGGCCGCTGTAAAGCAGTAGGTGTTTTAGCTAATAGCTACGCTAACGGGTCTCCATCCATGGACCTCCCCCCCCCACATTTCCCCTTCAAGCAGATCCACAGCTGAGTCACCAGATAATCATGGCCGAGTCATCAGATCCTCCCTCCGTTTCCCAGCATGCACTTCCATCGCTTCCCTCTTCACGGCGGAATAAACCTAAATCTGGAGGGAAATGTGTCCGAAACATCGTGAGCTCTGACAGCTGAAGGTGCTGTATTAAACATTGAAGTCGTCTCACAAACGAAGAGCAGAAACTCTCCAGAAAACCCAAAGAAGGACAGGAGACAGCCTCTGAAATCTAAAACAGAAAGATTCACTGTAGCTACAAATAACTGAGTGCCCTCCTGTAAACAACACTGTTGCCATGGTTACCCCTCATAACATGTTTAAAAACACTGCAGCCGCTCAGCAGCAGCATCCGCTGAAAAATGAAAAGCGCCTGAAGCTCAGAGATTAGAGGAAGCAGGAAAACTGCAGAGTTTCTGTGGTCAGGAAGACGTCCAACCGCCAGAGAGAGGAACCTGGAGAAGGATCCGGGAATGCTGGGAATGTTCCTCCGACGCCAGCTCCACCTGCCAGCGCAGCGCTCTCCTTCTTCACAGCAGCCAGCGTTTAGACACAGCCCGGCTCCTCACCGGCTGCTCTGCAGATAGCAGCTCGCACAAAGGAACAAACCCGGCAGCCGGAGGCTAGTGCATGTGAGCGTGCATGTGAGCGTGCGTGTGAGCGTGCGTGTAACCGTGCATGTGAGCGTGCGTGTAAACGTGCATGTGCGCGTGCATGTGTGCGTGCGTGTAAACGTGCATGTGCGCTTGCATGTGCGCATGCGTGTAAACGTGCATGTGAGCGTGTAAACGTGCATGTGAGCGTGTAAACGTGCATGTGAGTGTGCAGGACGCCAGCAGAAGGTCTCCAGAGATTCTGCTGGAGTTCCTGCTTTGATCCTGAACTCTGAACATTCGACTCGTCGTCATGCAGGACCGGTGGCGGCAGAAGCCCTCATGTACCCCCCCTCACCCCCACTGACACCTCCAGAATCCACAGCAATCAGAGCAGATGAAATAATAACAGGTACAATAAATTATCCAGCGTAGATGTTTTATTGATGGACGTGAAGCTTCTCTGTCTGCCTCGGAGGAGGGAAGAACCGTCGTCGTAGTAACCTGTTCCCGTCAGGATGGAGCCCTCTCCAGCTCCTCCTAACAGCTCCATCCTCTGGGGGGGGGGCGACCAGGACGTCTTCGTCTGTTTGAGAAGAGACCTTCACTGTCTGTCATAATCTTTATTGGTACAAATCTCTTAGAATCTGATTTTGTTTGATGACGGTCAATAATCATGTCAGGTTTTCCCTGAACGGATTAAATAGAGTTTATCCTGGGGGGTGGGGGGTCACAGCAGAGGTCTTATCACCACGTGTCTACAGATAAAGACGGTGAAAGTATCTACTGTCTAGTTCTGATGTTCTGTGTTCTGAGGAACACATGGAGAACTTTTTAAAACTTTATTGAATGCAAACAAATCCCCAGAACATTTAGATGAATGGATCCAAACGTGAGTAATGACTACAATAATGAGTAACTCCCATGAATACTTAGTGATACTCACCGCAGGACGCCGTTTCATGAGCCTCCAGGTGATCAAACTGCAGACACACCTGTACTCCCCTGGAGGTGCAGCTGCTCCTCTGGAAGGACCTGGAAACCCGAAAGCGTTCAGTCCAGTTTCTTACAGACCAGAACCACCAAGAACCACAAAGTCTCGTTTTATCGTTTCAAAATGCTCAAGATTTAAGCTTATTAAACATTTATTTATATCTTTTAAATTATACAATAACTGAATTACAACAGTGTCTATATGTTTCTATATATAACAGTCGTAACTTATTTTACTTTTGATAGCAGGGCACATCCGTCCCTTTCAAAATAAAAGCCCCTGTGTCAAAAAAGGTTCTCCAGTAAATCTATTTATTAAACATAAAAAACTGAGTTTATTATTGAAAATACACAACTGTAAATCATTTTAAACCATGTGTTCAAAACTTTAACGTCCTTTGTGTGATCTACCAACTAAAAGACCTTTAGAGATTATTAATGAGAAATACAAATTCACAGATCATTTCTACAGAGTTTTTGACTAATAAATTTCACGTTTTTTCCTTAGATGTATCGAGGGGGGGGGGTCGCAGGCCCCTCACCATGTATAAGCTTTATGCTGCATCCTCCATCACTCCCCC
>NC_050532.1:28399280-28403945 GCF_002922805.2 Oryzias melastigma | reverse complement strand
CCCAGCCACTTAGGTGAGGGAGCTCAGCCAAAGCTGTTCGTCAGAGTCATAAAATGGGGGCAGTGAGCTGTGTTTGTGCGTCTGTGTCGGCCCCCTCCCCGTCCAAAGGGGAGCAGTGGGGGTACCTGCTCCTCCCCAGCATCCGGGGGTTCCATTTCAGCTCCTGGTTTAATTTCAGCGTCCTCATGGGCCCCCCAGCTCAGATTTATGCCCCCCCCATGCTTAAAGAGAACACTGTGTGTGTGTGTGGGGGGGGGGATAAACACGTCCAACACGGAGAACCTCATTTCTGTCTTTCTGACGTCGTTCTGGTGTCTGAAGGTCGACTCCTGCAGGAGGAGCAGCAGGTGGAGGAGATGCAGTGAAGCAGTGGACCTCCTCCTACTCCTGAGCAAGGAGCTCCTCCTCCCCCTGAGCGAGGAGCTCCTCCTCCCCCTGAGCGAGGAGCTCCTCCTCCCCCTGAGCGAGGAGCTCCTCCTCCCCCTGAGCGAGGAGCTCCTCCTACTCCTGAGCGAGGAGCTCCTCCTACTCCTGGGCGAGGAGCTCCTCCTCCCCCTGAGCAAGGAGCTCCTCCTACTCCTGGGCGAGGAGCTCCTCCTCGAGCTGCAGAGTTTTATGGTCTGGAACCGACGTCGTTACTCCTTCCACAGCAGAGCAGCTCGTCGGTTCTGTCCCATTGAGCTGCAGGATGGACTCTGGAGGACAGGCGGGACCGGGAAGGAGGAGTTCTGCTGTCCTCTACCAAGGTCAGGAGGAGGCCGTCTGCAGCAGGACACCCCCCCGCCACTAAAACTAAACGTTTCATAAAATCAGAGAAACGTGGCGTCTGGAGCTCTAACATGTTACTAGACGACCGTCACCTGAGGCGTCGGCGGTGACGCTGAAACACTAAATCTTTAGCATTCTGTCACTTTTTAACCGTTAACATGATAAGAATTCTGAAAAATCGCTCGATCAGCCGCTTTTCAGAATTCTTATCATGTTAACGGTTAAAAAGTTCGAGTAAATCAAAGAACAAAATCACTGGAGGACACGGAAGCACCATGGAAACACACAATCACAACACACAATCACAACACACAATCACAACACACAATCACACACACCCCCCACCCCCCCACACGCACACACACTTCTCTGTGTCTTAATTATGGTTAAAAATGTGAAAAATTTAGACGTTTCAAACGGGACAATTTTTTAGACTCAGATATCAAAATTAAAGACTTCTTTCAAAGGAATTATTTCCAAATTGATAAATTCAGAATTTTAAGGTCTTTAGGACCCTGCAGGAGCCCCAGGTGAAGTATCCATCAGGAGGAGTCACACTCTTATGCTCCTCACAAATGCTGCGTGCACGCGGTGTGCACGAGCCCCTCATCTCTAACAGCCAGGTGAGCTTGTATCACGTGAACAGCACTAACAGGCTCCGCAGGCTGTCTGCGGGATTTGGGGGCGGAGTTAAGAAATTAAAGATCTGAACGCCGGCGTGTTCCTCTGAAATGATAACAACATTAGTTATTCCTGAACTTTACCTTCAGTCCTCTCTGTGATAAATACGTCATGGATTCAAGTTTAAAAGGTTTCTAAAAAAGCAAAAAAAAAAAACTACTGATCAGAATAGCGCCATCTAGTGTTTCTACGTCGATCCTGAAAGATTGAAACTGAAGGTTTAATCCTTTTTCTGTCAGCCTCCCTGTCAATCATCAGAAGCTGAGGTGAGTTTTGTGCTGTTTTCTGGTCCGTTTTAGTTCTGGTTCCACCTGACAGCTGAGGCTGAAGCCCAGCAGTGATGTTGACAGCTTTATTTAGACGCGCTCTCTTATAAAAGTCCTTTGAAAAAGTCATTTTTTACTTGTTAAAAATGCTCAGAATCATTCAAACATCTGCACAGTAAAGGAGGCAGCAACGAGGAGACGCTCGCAGCTCGATGCTCCTCGTGTGTTGAAGTTTAAATTGATGCAGCGACAGCAGCTGCAGACACAAACACGTGAATCAGCAGCTGCTGCTGTAGTGAGTTCTGCTCTTTAACTGGTATCGATCCGTCGCTGGCAGGACGTGCACAGCCATTTCTATAGGCAGGTTACATGCTGGCTTCATTCAGAGAGGTAGCAACATGCTAACATTATGCTAACATCATGATATGTTATATCATCCAGTGGTTATTTTATGTTTCACTCAGAAATGTGTTAAAAATAATATAAAAGACATAACAGCACAGATCATACTGATGGGGCGGCCGTGGTGCAGCGGTAGGGCGGTCGACTCCTGATCAGAAGTGAGCGGGTTCGATTCCCGCCTTGCCCGCCCATGTGTCGAAGTGTCCTTGGGCAAGACACTGAACCCCGAATTGCCTCTGGTGGGAGGTTGGCGCCAGTGTTGGACAGCAGAGCCACCACCAGTGTGTGAATGTGTGTGTGAATGTGTGAATGGGTGAATGGGTCTGTGACTGTGAAGTGCATTGGGCCCTCGAAGGAGGGTAGAAAGCGCTATACAAGTATACAACATTTACTATGCTAGGATGAGTGGCATATTAAATACATATATTAAAATACAACCGAATGTTATGGAAAACTTAACATTCTTAACCCAACTCCTTGATCTCGTACAGTCTCCTTGTTCACCTTTATCTCAGGCGCCTTTCTCCGCCCCCTCCAGCAGCAGCTTAGTCTCGCCGATGATGCGCTGGGGATCTCAAACACACCTACTATCATCATGCTAACACCACGCTATCATCATGCTAACACCACGCTAACATCATGCTAACACTATGCTAACACTACGCTGACATCTTGCTATCATCATGCTAACACCATGCTAACATCATGCTATCATCATGCTATCATTACGCTAACACCATGCTAACACCACGCTAACATCATGCTAACACTATGCTAACACTACGCTGACATCTTGCTATCATCATGCTAACACCACGCTAACATCATGTTATCATCATGCTAACACTACGCTAACACCACGCTAACATCATGTTATCAATATGCTAACACTACGCTAACACCATGCTAACATCATGCTATCATCATGCTATCATTACGCTAACACCATGCTAACACCACGCCAACATCTTGCTATCATCATGCTAACACCACGCTAACATCATGTTATCATCATGCTAACACCACGCTAACATCATGTTATCATCATGCTAACACCACGCTAACATCATGCTAACACTATGCTAACACTACGCTGACATCTTGCTATCATCATGCTAACACCACGCTAACATCATGCTAACACTATGCTAACACCACGCTAACATCATGCTATCATCATGCTAACTCCAGGCACTCCCAGGTTCGTGCAGACTGACTGCCTCCTCTGTGATGCTGGATCATGTGACCTATCAGTAGACTGACCCCCGTCGATCCACCTGTTCCAATGTTCCAGGTGTCTGAAGGGAGGCAGTTTATTCTCAACAGTTTTACATCCCTGAAGGTCAAAGTTGTGACCTGCATCAAACCTCCTGCCGTCTTGTCCTTAGAGACGTTGAACCCGTCCGCCGGTCAAACGTTCTGGAGGAGCGATTAGAGCAGTCGTGTTGCAGGAAGCTGATGGTAATTTTCAGAAAAGGTCACAGTGAAGAAGACGGCAAACAGGAAGTGAAGAGTTTCTGTTTGAAGGGAGCTGCAGCGGCGTGTCAGACTCCTGTCAGTGTTGCAGAGATGATTTTTTCATGCTTTGCTGAAGTCTGTCTTCAGATTCTCCTCAGCATCGCGTCAGTATTCCGCTCAGGAAGCAGGAAGCAGCATCCCGGATCAGTGCAGAGCGGGGGGGTTGTTGATCCACAGCAGAACTGTCTTTGAACCCCACCTTCATGAGGGAAACGGGGATTTACATTTTATCTTCCTCAGGCTAAAATCATTAGCTCTAAGCTAATCAGATGGAGTTCATGAGCTGAACTTTCAGATTGTCTTTAGTTCTGGATGAGCTGCAAGTCTGTCAGAAGATCCGGAAGGTTCTGATGGATTTAACGACCAGAAGATCAGATTCTGATCCACAGCTGATCATCATCATGCAGCCTTCTGTAAGGAGACAGAGAGCCGAGGTCTGTGTTTGTGGGGTGGGCTGGTGTGTGTTTGTGTGTGTGTGTGTGTGTATTTATGTGTATTTGTGTGTGTTTGTGTGTGTTTGTGTTTGTGTGTATTTATGTGTGTTTGTGTGTGTTTGTGTGTGTTTGTGTTTGTTTGGCTGCAGATGTTTGTTCATTTACTTCAGAGCTGTTTCCTTCGTTTCTCTCTGGTTCATAAAGAGAAACTGATGTCACTGTAAATGGTTTCCACCACTGACACATTCAAGAACACGTCCTCAGCGTGTCGCTTCCCTCCAGGTCAAATCCCTGCAGATATCTGCAGGAAGATGGGATAGAAAAGAGGAGAGCGTCTGTGAGGAAGTGAAAGAAAACAGCGGCGAGTCGGTGTGAATCTGTAGCATGTCGGTGTGAATCTGCAGCAGGTTGGTGTGAATCTGTAGCAGGTCGGTGTGAATCTGCAGCAGGTCGGTGTGAATCTGCAGCAGGTCGGTGTGAATCTGTGGCAGGTCGGTGTGAATCTGCGGCAGCAGACTCGCAGCATCTCAGCTTGAATCAGAGAAACAGCCAATGAAAGTTCAGGGATGATCTGGATCAGCAGAAACAGAAACCAT
>NC_050532.1:28397609-28399205 GCF_002922805.2 Oryzias melastigma | reverse complement strand
CACACACACACACACACACAGCAGAGTAAAAACTGTTTATCCTTTGAAGGTTGAAGCGAACGTTTCAGCCTGCAGGAAGACGAGCTGCAGCTCGGCCAGCGAGGCAGGACGCCGAGCCCGCCCCCTCCCTGCTCCAGAGGCTGGCCCCGGCCCTGAAAATCATTACTGCACCATCTGTCCGCCAGGATTCTGGTTCTGTTCCACAACCATGATGTTCCTAACGAACAGATGCAGATTCTGAGGTCCGTCCAGACTCAGGCTCAGAGGTGTGAAGGCCGTCAGAGAGGGTTCTGCTCAGCCCCTGAACCTGAATGATGAGGCTGATGGAGGACGACAAAAGGTGGAATCACTGTGTGACTGCAAGCACACACAAACACACACGCACACGCAGAAACACACACAGAAACACACACAGAAACACACGCAGAAACACACAACTACACTGAGAGTGTCGTTCTCTGTACAACAGACACAAAGATTTGTTGTTGCTGAGAAGAGAACCTTCATCTTCAGCCTTGACACGAAGTTCTATCTCCTTTTTACTGCTGCTGGAGACATCGGAGACTGGAGGTCCGACCTGAAGGTCAGACCTGAGGGTCAGTCCTGGAGGTCAGAGGACTCGGCGTTCCGTGGATGGTTTTGGGATTTCCAAACATGCACGTTCTCCAAAGCTCAAACCAGACGAGCTCCACCTTTGATGAGGTTTTCTTCAGACAGAGACATCTGCTGACAGGAAGTCCACGATGACCACGTCCACATGCCACGCCTCCTTCTGAAGGACGGAGCAGCCTCTACACTGCTGGAGACTCCAGGGTGAGGGTTCTGTGGTTCTGTTTGGTCGTGTTGTTTCCATGTCAGTCGCTCCTGCAGGTTTCACAGCTGTCTCCAGTTATTTCAGATGACGGATCTCCTCCCTCAGCGTTGGTTCGTCTTGGATGTTCTTCCTCGGAGTGTTCCAGTTTTCCAGTTAGTTCATTCTTGTTAATTTTTGGTTTTTAAAGAACCTGTCTTTGTTTGGTCTCTGGATCTGGGTCTCCGTCTGCCGTGACATCCAGGGGTCAAGGTCACCTCAGTGTCTGGGATGAGGTTCAGCACCTTCAGGTGGAGACGAGGATCAACCCACAACCGGCTCAGAACCATCAGGTCCTGCCCGGTTCTGCTGGTGTTCCTGGACGGATTCAGATCTCTGTTCAGTCTTCAGTTCTGGTCTATGTGTGGTTTGAGAGTCCAGACTCAAATCTCCAACGTTCTCTTCATAGTTTCAGATGTTTCTTCTACATGTTCCCTCTCAGAACATCGTTTTCTTCACAGCAGAAAGAGAAGAAAAGAAAAAAACCCTTCAAAATAAGAGCGCCATTGCTGGCAGAAAGAAGTCTGGATAAAGTTGTAGGTTTGTGCGTGGCGCCGCGTGCCACTTCCCCGCCCCCCAGTGATGTTTATGAAGGAAATGTCATCCATCCTCGTATTATTCCAGCTGGAGCTGCCGGCGAGCAGAGAGCAGCGGCGCCGCGTCCGCTTCCCTCCAAAGACAACAAACAAGAGGAAGTCCTTTACTGCAGCGCTCTGTCAGAGGCCGGCCGAGGTGTCAGAAATGAG
>NC_050532.1:28386294-28395938 GCF_002922805.2 Oryzias melastigma | reverse complement strand
CTACTTTCACTTGCAGATGGAGCGACCTGGCGTGCCCCCCCCTTGCATTGTTGCTTCTGTCTCTCTTTACAAATTGCTGGTAATTAGCCGTGGGAGAAAGCGGCGTTTGAGTGGCTAATCGTCCACCTTTTCATCCGTTTGCTGAAACACGGCGCTGCAGTCACGGCGGCTTTGTTTTGACGGGGGCCGCAGACCCGCCCGTCCTCCATATGCCGTCCCTGCTGAGGGGGGGCTCTGAAGGAAGCTCACAGAGGAAACACATTTCTCAGCTGCCTGATAGCAGGATCATGAACATGACATTTACTCTGGCACGCCGGCGTTCTGCCGCTGGACCGACCCGGCGGGCCAAAGCCGTCCCGCTTGTTTGCCTTCCTCACGTCACTCTGCTGATGGAGCAAAAGGCTGCAGCCTGGGGGGCAGAGGATGAAATCTGAGGGTCATTCCGTCGCTCCTCCAGGATCATCAGCATGATTACCCGTCAGCCTCCGTCGACCCGATCGCTGCGGAACGCCCAGACAGGTGGCGCTGGCTGCAGTCGGACTGGTGTTTGTCCTGACATCCATCAAACAGACGGTTTCTGCTGAGCTCCACGGTTCTCCAGAACCTGCTAACTGCTGCAGCGGCCATGACACTCCTGCAGGGAGCTCAGGTGTTCCTCCACATCAAATTAGAGCTGACCTTGTAGCTGCTGAGAAACACCTTCAAACGAGAGGAAAGCCTTCATGAACGTTGAGATCAGGACAGATAAATAAAGGTAAAGTACGGTGGCCCAGAGGAGAAAATCACCATTGAAAAAGCAAAACATGTATTTAAAAGCATTACAGCGTTACATTTTAAAAACTAAACGAAACACTAAAACACAATTCCAAAATAGAAAACAGAATAAAAATGAAACATTCCAGGAATTAAAATGAAATATTAAAAAAGAAACACAATTAGAAAATCAGAAAAGGGAATGTGGGACTGTCCAGTTTCTTATCTTGTTTCTCTTTTTTCATATTTAGTTTTGATAACTGTTCAATGATTTTATTTTCCAAAGTCCATCCATCGTCTAAACCATTTTGTCTCTTTTAGGGTCACGGGGGCGCCGGAGTCTAACCCGCTCATGGGCGAAGGCAGGATACGTCCTGGACCGGTCACCAGTCTGTTACAAATGTTTCCAGAAATGTTTTTTTTTTTTCTATTTTTTACAGAAACCAGAAATGCTACAAATGGGGGTCTCTGATTGGCTGATGCTTGTCCACAGAAGTTATTCATCATAAAGCGATTCTGAACGTCTGATCTGTGTCCAAAGGTTTCCCAGAGGTCTTTTAATCATGGCGATGATGTCATTTTTAACCAAAATCTAAAATATGACATGTTCTAGGACATAGTTTCTGCAGAGCAGCAGGAGTTCTTTGAAAATTCTCCTCTGATTGGCTGTCAATCAAATCATGTTTACCCCAGCCCCTAAAAAGAGAAGATTTCATATTTGGACCTCCATAAACACAATTTTACATTCAATAATCTCTTGATTTAAGTCAAATTCTTGCTTCATTCATGTAAACGGAGCAATAAAACATCTAATTTCTTAGCCTTTAAAGATGCTTGGTGGACAAATATGAGAAAAAACGTATTAAAGCTTCTAAAAACGTTAAAATCTTTGAAGAGGAACAATACTCTAATCAGGACTATTCGCTCTTATTTGCATTTACTTCCTTTTCCCTCTGTTGTTATTTATTTTAATGATTTTACTTTTCTTCATTCACGTTTTGTGAGTCTTTTGGATTCATCGTTATCTTGTCCAACGTGACTTTTACTTTGTGGTTACTTTATGTTTGTGGAGCTTTTCTGAAAATCTCCTTCAAGCTTTGTAAACTTAAGTAAAGCATAAGAAAAATTTCTCCTCAGATTTGTGGGCGGGGCTGTAGGGTGCAGTAAGCATGCTCTTATTTCCCATCATCCCTCTGTTTACACTGTCTCCACTAGCTTACAGCCCCCCACACCCCCAACCCCACATTACCACTGCAACAAACGTGACATTCCATCCTCACAGTTCTGATCCAGATCCCAGTTCAGACCAGGACAACGAAGACCTTCATGGATCTATTGTTCTGCAAGAGGATGCATCAGAAAGGGGCGGAGCTTATGGCCCCCTGACTTTAACAGCTACGTCACCGCTACAACAATATTTTATGGTCTTGTCCGGATTCACGATGATTTGAAATAAGAAGCTTTAATCTTATTTTTCTTTAAATTAAAAATCTCCTCATCAGAAAAATGCAGGAACATTAAAAACACAAAAACTTGATTTTGATTGAAGAGTCCTAAAGTGTGACGTTCACTGTTCTTTGATCGGCTGCAGATGTTTGAGAATAAATCCCCGTTTTATGTGCACGTGTGATGCCTCCTTTGGTGAGTAAATATGGATCTTCATGGCTCTCCAGGTTCCTTTTCAGGACGTGATCCGTCGCTGCTTTTCACTAAAATCTCTCGAGTCGTTGACCTGAGACCAGAAATTCATATCGAACTTTTGTCTACAAGGAGACGTTCACGTTCTGTTTGTGTCACGTTCGTTAGAGAAGAGATCAGTGAAGGTCTCAGTGTGTTCTGGCTGAAGGGAGATCAGAGTCTGCTCAGTCATGCAGACTGCTCAGAGTCTGCTCGCTGCGGCTGCGGCTGCATGCAGGCGGCTGCAGACTGATGCTTTCATGGCTGTGCGACACACGAGGACGAGTCCGTCTGAGCTCCTTCTATCACAGTAAAGAGGAAACATGCAAACCAGAACTCATTTCAGGAGATGTCAGAATAAATCTGTCACCGTTTCCTTCATCTGGAGACAAGCAGAACATTCAGAGAAAAAAGACGAGTTTTTTCAGGCTTATTCATCATCTGCAACGAGCAGAGACTCATCATCACTGGATGGTTATGAAGCTGATTTCTGCTTCAAGGGTTCATTTTTGAAGGAAATGAGAAGATGATTGATGGGAAGAGAAATGACAGTGAGCCTTGAAGAGTCTGAACCCCACTGTGGTGTTTCTTGAAGCTCTGCCTGTTGTGTAAACAGTTGTTGTTTTTCAATCAGTTTCCGATCATAGCGCCATCATTAGTTCTGCTGGTAATGACAGCAATTAAAGTCATCAGAGGGTAGGAACAGAGAGGAGGAGCTGATGAGTCATTGTGAGGAAACAATGGAGGACACGTCTGTGCTGCTCTGATAAAGTGCAGTTATGATTGAACGTACAGCTGCACCATCCAAACCACATCCATCAAGTGATGGAGCTCCACTGACACCGACGTTTGATCAGAACCACGGCATCCGTCTCAGTCAGGAAGATGCAAGTTCTCTTTTGGAAAAACATCGCAGCTGAACTTCAGAGACGGGACGCCTCACTGAGGTCAGAGGTCCTTCAGACTCAGAACCAAACTCCAGGTTCAGATCTGCTGACAGGTGCAGATCTCAGTAGACAGAAGCTTCTGCACATTCATCTGGAAAGTTATAGAACAACATTTCAGCAATCTGGAGTCAGAACAACGTCCTGAAGTGACTCCACACGATTCCTGACGAGGACAGAAGGAGGACACGCCCTGCAGACCAGTCAGAGCGTGGGATGACCAGAGGAGCCGAAGGTCAGGAGCTTCATCTCAGTCGGTACGTTCCTGAGGATCAGAAACCACATCCAAACATCAAGAATGTTCCTCAACCATCAAGACTGAAGAGAATCCTCTGTCTGTGGAGCATGAGGGTGGAGGTATGTTAACGTGGGCTTGTTGAATAAAAATCATCTGTAGAAAACATCACGGATGCTGTGGTGGAGCGTCACAAACACTGGACCTCCAGCGTTGGACCTTTGGAGATCCTGTGCTGTCAGATGTTGAATGAAAGAGTGCAGAATAATGTCTCTAGTAGACACCAGACATGAAGCTCTTGGAACACATGTTTCAATGTGAATTCCATCCAGCACTGAACAGGATTGTGGATTATTGTTGCACACATCCCTGAGGTCACCTCGGTGCTTCGAGTTCCTTCAGAGAAATGAAGGTTTTGTCATGAATCTCTTCAGTCTGTTAGTTTGAAGTTTCTCTACTATTATGATGCATTCGTTAATATCTTCATTCTCAAAGCATCTGAGCTTCATTTACTTTACGTCTCACTGTGGAGCCCGGATACCTTCCTCCAGATTCTGCTGTTTTCAGGTCTCTGAGCTTCCTTAGTTTATTCAACATCAGGGTTTGTTTGAGTCTGGAAGCTCTACAACATGAAGAATGTGGTTACAGTAATCACAAGCAAAGCAGAAACTATGTTCAGTCCATGAACACAGAGACTCGGAGGTGGATTGACTCCGAGATCTTCAGGATTTCAGCCAAAACCCACCAGAAGAATCTGGAAGTCATCCCTGATTTCTCAGAGATGTGAGGAAAACACGGAGCAGCTGAAGTTTGGAAGAGTTTCAGGTCTGTGTCCTTCAGTCACTGGTGAATCTCTGTGGTTCTGGTTCTGACCCAAACTGATGAAGCAGTCTCAGATCTTTGTGATGTTTTAGGAAACACGGGTTGGAAACTGCTGAGAGTCCCGTTTCCTGTTTGAGGTGTCGTCGGGACGGTCCCACGGCCTTGGCTGGAGCTTTGTGGGAGGAGCTTGGCGCCCTGCCCAACCAAACTGCTGCAAAGACTTCCTTGATGGTGACAGAGTCGTGTTTGTTCAGCTGCTTCCTCGGACAGACAGTCAGCGTACGATAATCAAATCATTATTCAGATTTCAGGTTTTTGGACTTTGTGTTTGGAGCTTTGAGGAAATTCCTGCAAGTGCTTCTGGATCTGCATGATCCACCTGTGATCACCTGATCAGGGATTGAAGTCTGAACTCCAGCTTCTTTATCTGTTCGTTGCAGAAACACAACAAGCGTCAGGAAGGAGAAACGATGAATCGATTCAGGAGATTCTCAGGAACGAAGCCGATCGACCTCAGACCGGAGCGACCGGATCAGGTCGTGTCTGTCTCCACCAGTCTTTGTGGAAGGAGGAAGAGGAGGAGGAGGAGGAGGAGGATGGAGGAGGAGGCTGATGGAGGAAGAGGAGGAGGATGCTGATGGAGGAAGAGGAGGAGGAGGAGGAGGATGATGGAGGAGGAGGAAGAGGAGGAGGAGGATGATGGAGGAGGAGGAAGAGGAGGAGGATGAGGGTTCTGACGGAGGAAGAGGAGGAGGAGGAGGAGGAGGATGATGGAGGAGGAGGAGGAGGAGGAGGAGGATGATGGAGGAAGAGGAGAAGGATGCTGACGGAGGAAGAGGAGGAGGAGGAGGAAGAGGAGGAGGGTGCTGACGGAGGAAGAGGAGGAGGAGGAGGAGGAGGAGGAGGAAGAGGAGGAGGGTGCTGACGGAGGAAGAGGAGACTGCAGATGAAAGGCGAGCATGGATGAAGCTGGGTGCTGCTGCGCTGAAGCAGAGGTCAGAGGTCAGATGTGTTTGTGTTTTCCCTCCAGACGCTGGACAGACGTTTCATTCCCGGGATGACGGACGGATGAAGAACGTTTGTGTCCCGGTGACGGATGACAGAGCCCCCCCCCCGACTGAACTCCGGCACAAAAACACTTTTCTGTCTCCAAACTCTTCAGGAGAAGCGGATCAAACACAAGCTGGGATCTAAAAATATCCTCCAAACTGTGAAGTTCCTGAAACCTTCATGTAATTTTAATCTGCAGAATCCGTTTGAAGCTGCAGATTCAAGAGTTGAGCTGATTGACAGAAACGTTTGTGGAAATGAAAACATGGACCTTCTCACGCTGCTGCTCATGCACGTCTGTGTTTGCAGAGTTGATGAAAGGCTCAATGAACTCAGAAAACAAAGCAGATGTGAACTCCAGGAAGGAGCAGCGTCTGCATGCAGAGCCTTCATCATCACAGACCTCTGAACTTCTGAGGGGTCGGCCGCTCCACCAGCGGAGCGTCGTTCTCTGGACGGGGATGGAGACGGAGCGCACTAACGAATGAAAAGATTCTGATGATTATAGACTGAATCCAGCGAGTCCGGCCGGTTCGACTTCACTAATGAGGATCACATCATCCACAGCTGAAGATTTCAAATGTATTTAGATCTGACATCAAAGAGCTGCTTTGGTTTAAGGAAATGTGGAGACAGAAGAACAAAACGATCATCTAAAAGACCTCGTTAAGGAGCGGTGAGGTCAGCTGCTGCTGGGGGGAAACGTGACCACCAGGTACGAACTCAAGTCCAATGAATACAAGTCATTCCAAGATGGATCAGTAACGATCCTTCATGGAAGCAGGAAAACCTTCATGTCACGACACTGAAGAAACGTCAGTCACTTTGACTTCAACTGTTTCAGTTACTGCAGACATGTAAAACATTACAATAAAAATCACCTTTAATTAAAGTCACAAACCAAACTCAACTAGAAGAGTTACATTAGCTGTGATGATGATGGGGTGAAGGATTGTGCTGAAAGTAGTCGCTAAAGATGCTGAACGAGCTGAACGTTTTAATACCAAGATTACTGAAATCTCTGAGATTGAGTTTGTATGTGGAGGACAATCACTATAATGTGAATGCTGGCTAAGCAATCACACTATAGTGAATGTTGACAAAGCAATCACACTATAGTGAATGCTGACTAAGCATTCACACTACTGTATAGTGAGAATGCTGACTAAGCAATCACACTATAGTGAATGCTGACTAAGCAATCACACTATAAGCGAGGACATGCGTATTCCAGCCGATCCCTTCATCAGTGTCTGACAGGCAGAAGAACGTTCTGACTCATCATCTCCATCTTCTCCCATCGACGCTGACCTTCAGGTGATGAAGACTTCTTTCCATCAGCTGATCCTTCATGACCTGGAGCTCACAGAGAGAACTGCTTCATTCCAGCAGACACTTCAGAGGATTCAGTCTCTTTAAAATCGTGATCGTTCTTCCACTGACCTGTGACGGGTTTCTCTCAGCGCTGACTCGGCGGTTTTTGAGGTGTTTCCATTGATGAGACTGTTGGGAAGAAACCCTCCCAGGTGATGCTCCGATGT
Source organism: Oryzias melastigma (assembly GCF_002922805.2). Taxonomy (NCBI): domain Eukaryota; kingdom Metazoa; phylum Chordata; class Actinopteri; order Beloniformes; family Adrianichthyidae; genus Oryzias; species Oryzias melastigma. The sequence continues at coordinate 28,388,916 of NC_050532.1, read as the reverse complement.
TCCCTCCTTTCCCTCCAGCTTCGTTGGATTTTGTTTTCGTGAGAAACCTCTGAGTCTGCAGTGACACGGCGAGGAAATGAGTCGTTTTCCTGTTTTCCACTCTTCAAACGGACCTGAAACAGTCCGGCTGAAGGACGAACGAACGGCGGCGGGACTCTCTGAAGCCCGGCTGGCCTGACCTCCGACAGCAGGTCAGCTGGAACGCCCGGCCGCCGTTCTCCACCTCCTAACGGCTCCTTTGAGAGCCATGATGAAGAGGGGCTGCACGGTGCCAGCACTCAGCTGTAATTGGACGAAGGTGGCCGTACCCCCACGCCATAAATAACCGCAGTGCGTTTTGGCGGCTTAAGCAGAATGCGGCGGCGCTGAAGCTGAGAGAGGCTGACTGATGGGTCTGCGCTCATAAACACCACATAAACAGCTAATATACAGGTCAGCTGCAGCAGGATTTACACGCCATCAGGGCCTGCAGCTCCTCCCACATCGCAGCTGAAACCTTCCATGAAGCAAAGTGAAGCTTTGACACTTTAACCTCAGAGGGAACAGAAGACGTGTGGACGGTCGGGTGCGTTTGTGAGCTCACATCAGACGCTGCTGAGACTCATTAATCTGAGCGCGTGCAGATCGACTCGGAGGGAGGAGGATGAAACAGGAAACATCACCAAGACGCTTTCCTACAAACCGCTCTGAGGGCAGCAGTTGGGGACATTCTGTCTGCAGGTGTTGGTTAAAACGCTGAAGCAAAAATAGAAGTCTGACATTAATGTCTAATAATATTCAAGCATCAATGTGATACCTGGAGGATTAGAAGCAGAAACACATTCGACAATATTTACTGAATGTTTTCATAGACCTCAGGCGTGAACGTATCACGTGAACAGCACCAAAAGGATCCCTGGACCTTCTGCAAGATTTGGGGGCGGAGTTAAAAACTCACCTACTTCCCCTTACCTGTTGTGGAAGCGTTCACTACGACCTGTCGCCGCAGCACGCCCGTAGGTAAAAACCTTTTCTCTCTCCGTTTGACTGACCCCGTACAGGTATGACCATGTCTCACCTGCAGTCTTCTGTATCTACCTGAGAGTCCAGCTGGGACTCCAGCTCTGATTGGCTGTGGATTCTGGAGACCTCCAGCAGAGTTTATAGAAGCTAACGATACAAGCTAGCAGGAAGGTGATTGGCTCTCTGGCATGAAGTGAGTTTGAATATTAAACGTTTCGGCTACAAATGCATTAAGAACAGAAGAAATGAAAGTATTTTCCTCACAAATTGAGGTCAGTAGATTCTGTCCCACTAGCATGAAGCTGGAGCGGTTCTGTCCATCAGAACCGGGTCTGTGTTTCCTGCAGTTTGTCTTCATGAGCAGTTCTCTGTTTGACTGTAGATCTGGTCTGACATCGAGGATCCGTCAATCTGATCCGAGGATCCGTCCCTCTGATCCCCTGATCCCTTCCTCTGATGATCGTGTCCCGCCCCCCTCTGATGATCGTGTCCCGCCTCCTGCTGATGGGCGTGTCCCGCCTCCCTCTGATGGACGTGTCCCGCCCCCCTCTGATGGGCGTGTCCCACCTCTGCACTCGTGTAAACCAGCATCTTCTTTCCAGGATCAGATCTGTGATAATCCAACAGAATGACTCATTAATCTTCTGCTGTTTGTCCTTGGAGGAACTGCAGCTCGTCTCTTTGTGCAGTAAAGTGTTCGGGACACGAGGGGGGGGGACATCATCATCATCATCATCATCATCATTAGGCCCCGCCCCTCAGCAGCCCTAATTGCTTTTTTCTCCTTGTGTGAGTCTGTGTTACACCAGGTGTCTGTAGCTTACAGAAGGAGGACCCCCCCAGGCCTCCATCTGTCCCCGGGACACCTGCAGGGATGGAGCATGAAGGGAGGAGATCACAGAGAGGAGGGGGGGCAACTCCTCCTCCTCCTCTTTGATCTCTCAGGTCTGAGGTTTTGGGGGGCGTGGCCACTGGACCTTGTTTATTTTGGTGCGTGGCTTTGTGTGTGTGTGGGGGGGCGGGGGGGGGGTTCCTGCTGAGGCTCAAATGAAAACAGAAGAAGAAGAACCGGCCGACCACATTCCATCACTCTCAGAACTTCCTGGGCTTTACTTCAGTCACAGATGGTCAAGGTCAGAGACGGGGGGGGGACCCTGAAACTGAAATAAAGATAAAGGTGTCATCAGATTTAGGCCCCTCCCCCAAACCAACAACTTCTGAAAGGACTGTCCCAGGGTCACAGGTCGGCGTGGGGGGGTACTGCTCATTTACACCCCCAGTCAGGAGTTTTGTGAGGCTCCACCTACCCTGTGATCCTGTGAGGAGGAGGTCAGAGGGGGGGTCAGAGAGGGTCCTGAGGGAGCCTGAGAGACCTCCAGAACCAGAACCTGATGAAGAACAGCAACCTCAGTCTTTGGTAGGGAGATGTCCTTCAGGCTCGGAGCAGCAGGAAAAGGGGAGAGGGGGGGGCTCAAAATCTCCAGATCTGCTGGATCTCCAGAACAGGATCAGCTTGGATCTTCAGAGGATCTAAGCCGCTGCTGGTCTGCAGGTCTCTGAATCTGATCCTGGATCTGCTCCTCCTTCCATCTCAGTCTGAGTGGGAGGAGCTGCTCCTGC
>NC_050532.1:28385244-28386093 GCF_002922805.2 Oryzias melastigma | reverse complement strand
TCCTCTCCTCCTCCTCTCCTCCTCCTCCTCTGCTCCTGTTCTCCTCCTCCTGTTCTCCTCTCCTCCTCCTGCTCTGCTCCTGTTCTCCTCCTCCTGTTCTCTTCTCCTCCTCCTCCTCTGCTCCTGTTCTCCTCTCCTCCTCCTCCTCTGCTCCTGTTCTCCTCCTCCTCTTTGTCCTTCAGTTACAGTGAAGCGACTCTGATCAGAACAGGAAGTGAAATGTGAGCAAACTCCCTAAATCAGCTGCAGTTGGAGGGAGGATCAGCTCGTGTCTGGGGGGGTCTATCAGACCTCTGGAGCAGAAGGGAGTTTCAGACTCCATCAGTCCTGTTCTGGATCAGCTGTCAGGAACCGTGGTGCTGCTCTGTGTCTACTGGATCTGGAGTTCCAGCTGGTCTGAGACAGAACCGAGCCGACCCGGGTTCATCTGAGTGATCATGTCAGAGGTCTCCTAACCAGAAGATCCTGATCAGCAGATCCTGATCAGTCCAGTGAGGTGTAGCAGATCCTGATCAGCAGATCCTGATCAGATAATCCCTCAGATCTGGTCTCATCTCTCTGCTCCGTTTGATCTTTTCCTTCATTATTGTTCAGAAATGTGTTCTGGAATTCGTCAGGAATTCATCGGGATTTCATCAGCAGTCTGCTGGCTCAGTCTTCCGTGAAAAAGGCGATGATAAAAAGCTGTGGGGGTGTTTTGGCTTCATGACCCCCCCTCAGATTTATTCCTCATGCTTCTGAAGTTCAGATTCCTCACGCAGACTCAGTGATTGATCTGCTTAGCTTTGGATGTAAATGAACCTTTAACCCCCCAGACTAAATAAAGTTTATCAGGAAAGGAAAACTTGT
>NC_050532.1:28379998-28385172 GCF_002922805.2 Oryzias melastigma | reverse complement strand
TGTTGGAGTTTAATCAGAGCGATTAAGACGCTGCAGCCGCGCAGGCAGGTGACACTTTACCGCTTCTTCTCCGTCTGGATGTCATGCAGATTCACAGAGACTCGGCAGAGACTCGGCAGAGACTCGGCAGAGACTCGGCACAGACTCACAGCACGTCACAGAGAACCGAGCAGCTCTGGTAAAGCTGAAATCGACCTGGGTGGACGGAGGAGATCGGAATGAACGTCTCATTCATGGAGACGTTTCTGCATCTCCATGGAAACCTCACTGTGAACACATGGAGGTCACGTGGAGGTCACATGGAGGTCACGTGGAGGTCAGATTTAGGTCTGGATCTGCAGCTTGTCTCACTGACTACCAAATTTTTATACAGACTGAACATTTTTTGCTTGGCCATTTTGGGCATAGCGACCCCCCATGACCCCCCCATGACGATGACAACTTGGAGGTTAAGACAAAAAAAAGAATGGGCCTAAAACCATTTATGGAGTAAAAGAAATCCACCAACAAAACCAAAACACACATGCTGGAGATGTTCAAGAGAAGTCTTGAGATGATTATGGGATGGTCACATGACCTACAGCTTAACCTGTAGACACGGATTCCTCTATCACAGATCTAGATCTATGTAGACATGCTTCAGGATAGACATCATTTAGTGGTCAGCACCTTCACCTTTGAACCTGGTTTAAATCCCAGCTGGGATGCATGTTCTCCCTCTACAGGTGTAGGTTTTTTCCTGACTCCTCCCACAGCTCAGGAACATGTTTCATTGGTTCACTGCTGTGTTTGTGATAAACTGGTGATGTCATTAGGGTGGACTCCACCTTCAACACTCACTGGGTTGGAACCAGCAAACCTGTGATTGACGGGGTTCTGAAGGTGGTTGGACTGATGTAACATGGATCAGGAATGTGGGCGTGGCTTGGAAATAACCTCTGAAATCTAAAGCTTTACGTTTGCTGATTCTTCTAAAGTTTACACAGATCTGTTCAGCATCTCCATAGCAACCAAAACATAAACCGGTTGCTATGGAGATAAAACCAACAGAAAAGACGCCATTTTGAAAAAAATATTTTTTTTCTTACAAGAATTTGTAAAATTAGGGGCGTGTACCAGGTTTTCAGAAAGAAGGGTGGAGTCAAAGGTGAACAGCCAAGGCGAGGGCCGGTAGAGGGGGCTGTGAGGGCAGGTGGGGGTGGGAGGGACCTGTGGGCCGTACAAGACCACCTGCTGCTGTATAGTTTCAGCCTCACAGCTGAACGAGTTTCCTTCATTGGGCTAAACAAAGTCCTAAAGACGTCAAAACGGTTTTGATTTAGGAACTCTGAGTATGAGAGCGCCACAGCTCCATGTTCTGAAGTGGAGCAGAACCGTGCAGAACCGTGCAGAACCGTGCAGGACCGTGCAGGACCGTGCCGGATGCATCTCTAACCTGGTCTGACTTCACACGCCCTTCAAAGAGTTCCCTTCACTACCTATCGTAAAGGCGCCGTTAGCTCCTCTCTGAAGCTGTGATTGGTTCATTCTCTGTAGGACACGCCCCCATGCGTGCAGACGGACCACAGACTCTGTCGACTATCTCAGAAACGTTTTCCTTCAGCCTCCTCCTTAACGATGATATGGAAAAGCTTCTGTAGAGTTTGGTGTCATCTTGTTGGTGTGAGGCTGTGAGGATGTTGTTGTGTTTCTGCAGCTCGTATGTGTGTGTTGGTATTTTTATCTGCAGCATGTGTCGAGCGTTCTCAGCCTCCCTTCGCTTTGCTGAAGTCGTGAGAACATCTAAACTGGAGCTGTGAGACAGAAACAAACTGGTGTCAGCTGTTTCCGGGCAGCTGGAGGTGAGAAAAAACTCCATTCGGAGCATGAGGCGTGCACGAGCTGAGATATCAGTGCACGTGACGAGAAAACAGGGAAGGAACACGTGCACGCTGATCACAAGGTAAGGTGGACGTGATCGTCAGGATCAGATCAGCTGATCAGTGGAGGTTCTCACAGAGTAGAACTGTCCTCATTTCTGAAAGTTTCCTCTGGTACATCAGTAATCGGATTACTTTGTGCAGTAATGTGTTACCCTGACCTCTTCTCAGCGACAGAAGAGTCTGAATGTGGGGGGGTAACCACCACCGACAGACAGCAGAGCGTCTCAACCAACGAACAACCTCAGAACTCCCAGAATGCTGTGCTGTGTGGCGGGCCCGGGCCTCAGCGGACGGCGCTCTGCGGCTCCCCCATCCTGAGTCATCTGAGGCGTCTTCAGAACCGCGGTCGGCGCTCAGTCACCCGCTTGCGGTCGGTCCTTCCTCTTCCTCATCTGCTGATCACGCTGGAGTTCCCCGAGTCCTCTGACAGCATGATGAGCGTCTGATTTCCCAGAAGCCCTTGGGTCACATCAGGAGGTCTTTAGCGTTCAGATGTTCCTGTTTAGAGCTCTGAACCAAACCTGCCGAGAGTTCAGGAGGGAAACTGAATGTGAATTCTATCTTCAAATTCGGACCTCACTCCCACTCCATGACGTCTGGTCCGTCAGCTACGTTAGCATGTAGCTGCTAGCACTTGGATATATATAACAAAATCGCTCTAATAGTCTTAAAAAGTCATGACTTACATTTACATGTGAGCTACGAATGCGGCCCATCCATCTTCTTGACCGCTTCTTCCCTTTCGGGGTCGCGGGGTGCCGGAGTCTAACCCGGCTACTGAAGGGCGAAGGTGGGGTTCACCCTGGACAGGTCTCCAGTCTGTCTCAGGGCCTCAATCACACACATTCACTCTCACATTCACACCTAGGAACAATTTAGAGTCACCAATTAACCTATGAAGCATGTTTTTGGACGGTGGGAGGAAGCCGGAGTCCCCGGTGAAAACCCACGCATGCACGGGGAGAACATGCAAACTCCACACAGAAAGGTCCCAGCCGGGATTCGAACCGGGGCCTTCTCGCTGTGAGGCAAGAGCGCTAACCACTGCCCACCGTGCAGCCCAATGCGGCCCATTAAACTATTTAATCTGGCCCGCCAAACCAGAATAAACGATTTGATTTACCCATACTTTTGTTTCTTGTAGTTCTGGTTTCTACCCATAGAGGGCGCACTACCAATAAATTGTTTGGGCACAGGAAGTTCTTCTGCATTCATTGAAGATTGCCTGTTTCTCATGTGTGATTTCCAGGTTGGACGATCACTTTTCAGATTATTCCGATGACACATGAACACAACCCAATCAACCCATTGGTTAAATGGCTCTAAGATGAGAACAAAAACCACGGATACAAAAACAAATCCAACATGTGGAGTTTTAAAGTAAGACGAATGTTTTTGTCCAGATCTCATGTTATCTTTTTACCAAACCCCAAAGTTTACCCATCCCTGTACCAGCCCTACAATAAACAGCTTCAGAAACCCCATCACTACTGATGCCCCTGCAGTTGGAGGGGGGGGGGGGTCCGATCTGGCCCCACCCTCCACCCCCACCACTCAGAATTCTTTAGTTCGATGACATCACCAATAATTGCCAGTCGGTTAGCGTTAGCGCGGAGCCTCCAGAACTCAAATGTAGTAACAGCAGTTTTATGGTTTAAAGGGAAACCAAACATTAAATCAACTCTTTTTGTCTGTTCATCTCTATGAATGTTTTTAAAAGTGCTGTCTGGTGGTTGTTGCCAAATTGTCGACAAATTAAAATAAACTTGTTTAATTCATAAATATATAGTCAAAAACTGTCTGTGTGCTGCCCCCCCTACAGGTTGAAACAGGTACTGCAGTTGAATTTGTGATTGGTTGACAGGTTTAAGTCCCAGAAGTTTGACGTCATCATGCTCTGCAGCTCCACTGTAAAAGCCCCGCCCATCTTTGATTCTGTAATGGTCGGTTGTTAGCTTTAGCGTTAGCATGGCTCGTAGGTGTTTAGCCTTCAGTTGTCAAAAATCTACTGGTTTACACAACGTAAACTCCGTCCTGGTGATGGATTTAATGAACGTTTCACTCTGGATTGTTTGTTTAATACGTTAGCCTTTATTAGCTGTGATGCTAGCAGCATTTTACCGCTCTCAGACTCTGGTCCCCTTCAGACCTGCTAACCGTCGGCTGTGCCGGCAGCCTTGCTATCGGGTGTTGCAAAAGCAGCATCTCTAGCATTGATATATATCACTGAATGGTCCTCTCCTATTGGCTGCTACAGACAGAGACGTGCACACGGGTGCCATCGCTGTGCATCGAGCCGCGTCAACAGATGCAGCTGTTTCTATGGAAGACATGCAGGGATCAACCTCAAACATCAGGCTAGCTCCTCATTTTCACCAAACATGACTCGAATTAAAGCTTAGAAAGTGATTGATGTCGAGTTACATTTACGTTTTTATTAAACTAAACTGTAAATGGTGCAAGAACAGCACCTTCTAGTGTTACAGCTGCATAAAGCCAACCTAACAGTCAAACGTAGATCCAAGCCACACCTCCACCACTCAGTATGGCTCCACTAGCCCCGCCCCTCCGACGGCCGTTTGGTTAAATGTCAGAGAACGCTCACGTGAAGAAAACCTCAGTGAGACACGGTTTACCTCTCGACGGACGACTTTGTATCCTTCTGCTTAGAGGGTCGGATTTAAAAGAACATCCTGGACACACTTGCTCTCCGAATGTCCCTTCATATGGAGGGGAAGGGAGGAGGAAGAATTCGATTGGACCTTTGTGTTCACCTGAGAAATGAGAGCAAATCAGAGGTAAAGGATGTAAGCTGCAGGAAGCTCCTCCCCCTCCTCTGATGGATGATCTGATGGAAGTGGACTCTGATCTGGATCTGAGTCTCGTCCTTCCAGAAGCTTCAGCGTTTCTGTGGGCGGAGCTTCCCTCAGAGCATCTCCCCTCGACAGACTTCAGAGGAAACTAAACGTTCTCTCTTTAACTGGGTTGATCTCCTGAAAACAGTTCACGTTTTCTTTAAGTGAAACCTCGACATGCTGCGGAGCGGCTCTTTGAAGGTTTTCATCTCCGCGTTCAAAAACAGGAAGAATCAAAGCCGACTTTGATCCTCGCGGTGAAAACATGCGGAGCAGCAAACAACCAAACAGATGAGAGTTTGAGGGAACGCGCCACGGAGTCACTTCATGTGGTTGGAGCCGGAGATAAAACACTTTCTATGGGGGGGGGGTCACATCCACTCTATCCAGTTCTTAG
>NC_050532.1:28376749-28379587 GCF_002922805.2 Oryzias melastigma | reverse complement strand
GCTTTTTACATTCTAATAAACATCAGTATATAAGCGGCGAGTCACGGCGGCCTCGGGGAGGACGCCGTTTCACGGTGGATTAAGTGTTCCTGCAGGTCAGAAAAGGGAGGAAGACTCAACAAATCAAGGCGCTGAAGGAAGCTCAGCGGCCTCCGAGCACGCCCTCACCATCAGGAGGAGGACGGAGGCTGCCCCCCTCTGCTCCGTCAGGCTGCAGGAATGAGGCGGCGATAAGGAAACCGGAGCGTTTATGACGGAAAAACGGGACGTGATGAGAGGACGGTGATTCATTCTGCAGGATTACAAGGAAAAATGTTTACGGGGCGTTTCTGACAGGACCATAAAAATGATTCACGGCCCTCCTCACAGAACCAGGATGAAGCTGCAGACGCTCCGTTCTGAGAGGAGTCGGGTCAGAACCGACCTCCAAACATCATCCTCTCTGAGCTGAGGGGGGGTCTGCATTCACTGCTTCCTGACTTCCTTCAGTGGTTTGGGACGTCCACTGATAAAGAAAAAATATCTTTAAAAATAGGATTAAAGGAGGAGTTAAGCAGGACGAGTGGACGGTTCTCATAAAATGATTGAGAAACAACTGGTCTCAATAGAAGTCGGCGGGACTTTTTCCAACCAGCGAGTACTTCCTGTTTGGAACACGAGAGGGGCGGGGTTGATCAGTCCATCTTTATACGGTCTATGTCGGCGTCTGCAGCCTTTAACCCTTAAAGAGCCATTTGGGTGGATTTCTCACTGACCATGACCCAGAAGAGCCTCAGATTCTTCCATAAATAAGATTTGTATTGATGTTATTAGTTTATGAGAAATATAAACTATTATGTTTTTGGTGTTAATAAAAAAAACTTCAAGAGAAAATTGATTTTTTTCCCTCATATATGAAACAGTTTATAACTTTTAACAGACGTTTACAAGACTGCCTTTCAAAATAAAAGACTTCCTGTGTCCCACAGGATCATCTCAGGATCTAGTGGTATTAAAAAAAACATAAATATATTTATTCATAAATGGAACTATCTAAAATTAAAAGAGTTACTTAACTATATTTTTTGGACTATGAGGCAGACTAAAAACACTCTGAAAATGTTTAGTTCTCGATTATCAAACCTATAAACATGCTGCTGTGCTTTGGAGGCTCACAGAGTGATAACTTATTATTATTTTCACTTTACAGTTATTATTTCAAACTAAAAGTTTTCTATCTTTCTCAGTGGAGGTGTAGAAGGCCCAGATGTGGCTCTGGAGCTGCAGGTTGCAGACCTCTGGTCTATGTAACCCACACAAGAGTCCAGCCACCTCACTGTATACGTCACTAAACTCACTTCTTCCACATCTTCAGGACAGTTTAGAGTCATCATGAACCTCTTAAGCTGTTTTTTTGGACAGTAGGAAATGTTCGGTTCTGTGTAGGAGAACCCAATAGAAGGACGTTCAGGAATATACATCCATGCACCAGCGGTGGAACAGGGAAATGCTGAAACGTCCCAGAAACTAAGACGCAGATCCAACTGGATTCATCTGGAATGAGGCGGAATCCAGACAGAAGAAAACGAATCTGACATCATTCGTCCAAAGACCAAAACTCAGAGGCAGATCGATGCACCAATGGGACGGACTTCATCATAACCAGGGACAGAAAACGGCTCAAAACCAGAAACTATGAGAAGTGTGAATGATGGGATCTGAGCTGAAACACAACAGAGGCTGAGAGTGTGAGGAACCGTCAGTCCTGAATACAGGTGAGATGAATGACAGAGACCAGACAGACCAGGTAGAGACTGACGGAAAGAAACACTCACCTCAGATCATGACAGGAAGGAGCCAGACAACCCAGACCGGAACCAGGAGAACATTTCTCCAGCTAGGATTTGAACCTGGAGTGCTAACCACTACACCACGAGCACCACCGTGCAGACGATGCCTCTGGCAGCATACGTTAACAGAGCTGGAGATGATCGGCTCCAGCAGCTGGTTTGAGATCTGCGGATCAGTTCCTGGTTTTCCATGCAGTTCAAGTCTCGGTTTTGTTCATGTGTTCCTCAGTTTTTCTGCCGTCATGGTCCGACAGATGGAGCTGAGACCCTCAAACGAGGCTTAGAACCTTCTGGAACATCAGTCTGACTCTTCCCTCCAAAGGTCTTTCTGTGAGTGGAATGAAGGACCCAGACCTCCAGAATCCAGATCAGGACCCGGAGCTCTGCTTCTGTCTGACAGAACGTTTCCATCCAGTTTTCTACGTTTCAGTGTAGAATCACTGAAACGTAATCAAGGAGCTTTGTGGTCATGTGACGTTGACCTCTCTTCTTCTGCAGGTTTTCCTGACACCGGCCTCTGTAATTTACGTGCACTCTCACGCACACTTCCTTTACTATAACTTACCCGGGCCTCGTCCAGCCTGGAGGTGCAGCTGTGCAGCGGAGGAGCGTTTCAGAGAAGCATCTGCTGCCACTTCCTGAGCGGCTGTGGGAAACGCTAAAACTACTGACAGCTTCCAGATTCAAATAACTCAGTTTTACCCCAAAATAACTCAGGAAGGCAGAAAACTGCTCACTTTCACAGAGTGAAAGAGGGTCCACATATACAGACATGTGGAATATGGGGGGGGGGTCAGTAAATGTGGATTCAACCCTTTAAAGTCCACTGCAACAAACCAGAGAGAAGAGTCAAAGTTTTAAGAATTAGGATATATTTTTAAAAACCTTTTAATAAATCGACACGTTTATCTTCAGTTTTGTTTTATAAATGAACCATAGATAACATCAGTCATGATGATTATGGTTATTAGCGATGTAACTTTAACTCTATATAACCGTTGATATTGTG
>NC_050532.1:28370844-28376666 GCF_002922805.2 Oryzias melastigma | reverse complement strand
TTCCCTGTAGTTCATCCTCGTTCCACTAGGGGCAGTAGTAGGGCTTCTCCTGCTTCCATAAATCTTAAAAACACTTTAGACCAGAAAACTTAGCTAGCTCATCTACTCATTGTTTTAAAGAACTACTTCCTGTGTTGAAATGATGCAAAATGTGTTAATATTAATAAATATTTATATAACAATGTCGTCATGTTGAAAATATTTTCCTAATTTTGTTTTTTTGGTTAAATCATTTAAACAGGGAAACTTAGAAAAAAACATGAACAGTGATTGAAAACAACTGAGGCTTTCAGGTTCATACATCCAGTTTTCTGTAGATCTGAAAAGAGTTTGATTTATCTGTACTTCATAATATTTTATTATGATTCCATCATTCTGAATGCTTAAAATGATCTAATTAAACCAAAGATTCGTAACTCAACGATGGAGAACTCTCTCATCCTCCATCCACACTGAGACAAAGTCAGAGGATTTGTAGATTCTACAGGATCAGTCAACAGATTCTGTGCTTGAACGGTTCAGTCGACTGGACTGGAGTTGATTGATTGGATCTTCCATTGATTATCCAAATGAGACGATGAGGTTTGTTCCAGCAGTGAATGTTTCATGATCACTCAAAGGAAGAATTACTTCAGGTCTTTGAATGCAGCATCAGTGGTATTGAGGTTAACTGTAACTCCTGACAGATTACTTCTACAGCAGCACTGGACTGTAGTCATGTGACTTAAATCCTTATAAGGTCTGCAGATGTGAACATCACAGTTTAAGGAGACGGAGCTGATTCATCTGTTCTATCAGATCAAACATCTCTGTCTTAAGTTTTCGTTTGTCACTGTGGACAAAAGCCATCCTGAAGGAGGAGTTTATGAGAATGTTCTTCAGATGAAGAGATGGTCAGGTGGGGTGAGGACTCTGAAGAGAAGATGAAGGTGGGATGTTGAACTCTGGAGGTGAAACGTTTCAAAGGAAAAAGATTTTCAAGTCTAGTGACTAAACCTCAAGAACCGGAGAACCTTCACCGACATCTGGAAGGAGATGGAGGAAATATCTGAGGAGAAAAGTTCTGGTTCCATTCTAAGAAGAGCGTAGACGTTCAGAGACGTAGAAACGACGGAGGAATGAAGACGAAGAGACTCACTGGAGTTCTGGGAATGAGAGGAAGCTGGACGGAGGTCAGAGGAACCTTTGAGGACAACAGGATGGATTCATGCACTGATGTTGCTCTGAGGGTTCTGGAGAAGATCAGAGAAGATCCTTCTGTCTATAGATCTAGGATTACTAGATGACTTGAAGCCTTTCCATGACTCTGATTTTATTTATGATTACAAAGAGTAGAAACATGAGAAAAACCTTCAAAGAAAAACTCAGACGAGGATCAAAATCTCTGAAAGTATTTCTGAACTTTGACAGAAACTTGATCCTCTAAATGAAAGATGGAGTCATGGTGGATTCCTTTATGTCTCTCTGATGTTACGTTGTTGGTGGGGGTGGGGTAAGATGAAGATGACCTGAGCTGAAGATGACCTGAGCTGAAGATGACCTGAGCTGAAGATGACCTGAGATGAAGATGACCTGAGATGAAGATGACCTGAGCTGAAGATGACCTCCTCTCCTCTCAACAGACTCCCAGCAGGAACCGCCTGCTTCTCCTGGATGGATGAGTTTCAGAGACTCGGCTGATTTAAGGCTTCAGCTCCGGGCGGGACTCGTCCGTCCCACATGGACTCTAAATCTCTGTGGAGTCCAGAGAGTCATGAGGAGAAGTCCGAGAACGCTTTGAACCTCAGTGTGGACAACAAATCGTGCAGCGCTGACAAGAGATTATCTGAACTCTGATTCAGTTCAGAAGAATGATGGTAGTCCTCCTCCAGGAGGAGGAGCGTCTGTCACTGATGATAAAGAAAACACTCTTCTTCATGATACTAACTCCTCCTACAATGATGATTGAAAAAGAACGCGTGAAACAACAAATTAAGAGCTTTTTAAATATCCAACAAAAGTTTTCGACTTTAAACCATCGACAGGAAGAACATGGAGTCAGTCTTCACATCTCAGTCTTCTCTTTCTGTGCCGTCAGACTTTAGGACCAAACAGATGAACACGGACAGTTCTTCAGAACCAGCAGACCCAGATCCGTCAGCACGAAGAAGCTGGTCCTCTGTCCCTTCAGTCGAGGATTCATCTGGAGATCCAGATTCTGAGCAGAGATCTCCCAAAGTGGAGACGGTTTGGGTTTGTCCTTCAGCATGAACATTCATCACCAGCTGGAGACCTTCTGCCTGCAGGTCCTTCTCATGCACTCAAGGACAGCACAGTGAGGCCCGGTCAGAGACAGCCAGAACCACGTATTGGACCTGCAGCAGAACCAGCCAGCAGAGAGGAGGAGGATTCTGGACTCCCAGACCTGACGGGGTTCAGACGGTTGATCTCCATGAGTCCAGCTTCAGTCTAAAAGTCTCTTCTAGAAACCAAGACTGGATTCATGAGCGCTACACAACGATGTCTCAGCTACACTTTCTCTGGAACACCAACATTTGAACAATAATCTGGTTAAAGAGCCAGAAGTCATTTCATGCAGTTTCCTGGATCTCTTCTGTGACGCTTTCGTCTGTTTCAGGTGAGAACATCTCCAGAAGAAACACATTTTAATGAACTTACATGTTGATTTAACCTCAAACTGAAGAAGAAGTTTTAAAGAAGAACAGACTGAAGACGAGTTTTTAAATGAGAAGTTTTCAGGTTTTGTAGGATTTAAATAAACGTGTCTAATAAAGAAACTAAACTTTCTTCTTTGAACACCAGAAATTCCAGGAACTTCAGGACTTTTGATGCGTAGAGTTTGATTTATGAAGGAGAGATTATGTTTGGGTTGTCCTCTGATGCTTGGAGCTCAAACATCTGCTGGTTAGATGTTATTGGAATTCTTCACATGTAAACAACAGAGAACATCTGAAGAATCACGTCTTATTTTGAAGGAGTCCTCATGTCATGACTTTTACTTCCTGTCTGTTTAAACTGTTTCCTCTCTGCAGTAAAATCTGAATTTCCTTCATTATCAGCTTGTTTTTGATTATTTTCTACATTTTTTTCCAGTTTTGACTTATTTCACCAAAATCCTGAGAGATCAAAGGAATCATTTCCTTTGATCTTTATTGACTGTTGTTGATGAAACAACAACCTCCCAGAATTCATCAGGATTTGATGGTTTTTACTCGTTTCTCAAATAAGAATTTCCTGGAGTGGATTCATGATGGTTCAGAACTTAAAGCTGGCAGCTCTGATGTTTCCTCCTCAGGGCATCTGGTCTTTATGACATCTCCCTGGGGAGGTGTTCAGGGCAAGACCCCCCAGGGAAGACCCAGGAGAGGCAGTCTCTCTCGGGGAACGCCTCAGGAGTCCCTAAAGAGCTGGAGGAGGTGATCGGGGAGAAGAAGGTCTGGAGAGTTTCATTAACTGCTGGACGCATGGAGGGACGGAGGGACGGAGTGACAGACTTTTTCCTCAGACTCAGATTCAGATCTCAGACAAATACCTGGATCAACCTGAACTCCCATTATTGCACAGAAACTGAGTGGTTCTGGTTTTGTCAGAGGAAGGAGACCTCGGTCTGACTCCACTTTCTGACCTCTGCTGTCTGAAACCAGACAAACGACTCGGTTTGGGTCTGTCAGCTCGTCTACAGCACGGTCCCGTTAGTTCTTAACGAGGCTTCATTGGACCCGGCTGAGCGGTTCCTTCAGAACAGAACCTCAGATGATGGAATCATCCGCTCTGTGTGCAGCTCCTCCTCCTCCGTGTTGTTGGTAACCCGTCCTGATCACAGACAAACTCCTCACTCATTTCTTGGCTTCAGTGCTTTTGTTGAAATTCCTGCCTGGTAGAAAGTACCTGTATTTATCCGGCCCACATCTCCTGAGTCGCAGTCCTCCATCTTTAAATCCATTTATCGCTGAGATTGCATCGCGGTGACGGATGACGCCGCCGAACGTTTCACGCATGAGAAATCTGCTGCTTTGCTTCTGTTCTCCTCGGAGGAGGAAAACCTGCAGCGGGAGGATTATTCCTTTAACAGAGAGTTTATTTTTACACACAAACACACAACAGCCTCACAAACACACAACAGCCTCACAAACACACAACAACCTCACAAACACACAACAACCTCACAAACACACAACAGCCTCACAAACACACGACCGCCTCACAAACACACAACAGCCTCACAAACACACCTTCCAGCCAAGTTCCCAAAATTCAAAGCGTTCTCTTGAATTGCAGCCTGGTGCAGCTGTTTGGAAAAAGCATTCCCGACTTATCCGGGGAGGCGGAGAGACGAGGAGGAGTTTGGAGCCGGCCTGCAGGTTAATATGGAGGAGGAGTGATCGTTGGGAGGAGAGGGACCGCATCATTTCACGGGTCACCGCCGCGCGAGAAAGTAGAACACAATATGGGAGATTTGTTTGTGATCATCTTCAGTGTCTCTGTTTCAGCTCTCTATCTTTATTTGTTTGACCTCCTCTCAGTTTATGGTTAGTGCTATGACCCCCCAGCACCACGTCAGGGCCCCCCACCACCAGCCCCTGACAAGAAGCAGCGCCCCCCCATCAGTCATTCAGTGGTCAGCATTAATCATGTTCAGAGGACGTCCTGACGGACGGCTGCAGGTCACCGCAGAGTTAATTGTATCTCCAGGTTCAACCAGAATTTGACATTTTAGCATCACAGTAGAAATGAACATGCAAATGGAATGAAATAAAATCATCCCAGACCCCTCACACCCCATCAATCTGTTTAGGCTCCGCCCCTCAGCCTCTTTCAGGGCTCTGATGAACTCTGGACTGTCACACAGAATCGTGAGTGAGATGTTTGCTCTGTTCCTTCAGAGGATAAGACATCAGAGAGTCTTCTCTCATATTTGGCCAATAAAACTGATTCTAATCCATCAGATCAGCAGCATCAGGAGATCCAATCCTTCAGGATTTTGGTTAAACCACCAAATGGTTCCCGTGCGCGGCTGTGTCTGCAGCTCACCGCTCCCCGGGGGAGGAGTCAAATGTGGCGGACACATTTTACACACGACTGATGGGATTGTAGTTCTCAAAAAAGGACTAACATGTTCTGTGAAGTTCTGGTGATGGAGGACCGGTTCCAGCGACTCGGGTCAGGACCTTCTGTCGGCTTGGAGGGAAAACGGTCCAAAGTCTTCATCTCCTGATTGGAGCACGAACGTTTGGGTTGGCAGTGACCTCAAACGCTCTTCAGGGTGGATTACCATCTCTACAGATCTACTGATCCACTGTGATCAGCAGCAGCTGAAGGATCGACGTTCTGACACGCAGACGACTGCAGACAAACACGGATCTCACTGAAGCTGTGATCATTCAGCACAGCTGCTGTTAAACATGTCAGAGGCATGAAGCTCCCAGGATGCAGCGCTAGAACATAATCTGAGTCCTCTTAATCTGATCCAGTGACTCCACAGAAACCAGTTCACTGCAGCGATGGTTAAAGCTGCTCATGGAGGACGTCGGGAGTTTGGAGTCTGCAGCTGGAGCTCCACTGCGGAGGAATAATCTCCGTCTGAAGCAAAAGTTGTTTCTGTGAGAACAAAAGGTTTGATGCCACAAATGTTTAGATCAACCCACAACAAAGAGTTCCTTCAAACGAGGAGCGGAAGTCGGAGGAAGTTGGAGGAAGTCGGAGGAAATCGGAGGAAGTCGGAGGAAATCGCGCTCTTCAGAGGAAAGCTTTGATGTCCGCACAGATAAGAGCTTCAAGTGGGGGGGGTCTTAAATATTGCTAATAGACAGAAAAAGACCAAA
>NC_050532.1:28369502-28370802 GCF_002922805.2 Oryzias melastigma | reverse complement strand
TCTCATGCCTCCAGCTTTCATTTTAATCAGGAACCTTGAAAGTCTGTTGGATGGAGGAGATTGTGCTGAGCGTCTTCAGTCTGATCTATACCTTAAATAATAAATCCCCTTCACTAATTGAATTACCACTCTGGAAATGATTGCTTGGCTCGCCCTCTTTGAAAAAGGTCGTTGCTTCGTGGTGAGGCTGCCGAGCGGCCAATTAGCTGATGAGATAATTGTGACAAAAACTCCACAAAAATGGAAAAAGCTCCAACGTTTCTAGAGTAGAGGCTGTACAGGACGGAGAGATTTATTCATTTATTCTGACTGACTTCATGTGTGAAGAAGAAGAAGGACGTTCTTAGAAACACTCCAAAGGTTTACTGGAGGTTCTGTCAAATGATCATTTTGATCTTTTGGAGACAAAAGT
The DNA here is from genome assembly GCF_002922805.2 of Oryzias melastigma. NCBI lineage: Eukaryota > Metazoa > Chordata > Actinopteri > Beloniformes > Adrianichthyidae > Oryzias > Oryzias melastigma. The sequence continues at coordinate 28,370,390 of NC_050532.1, read as the reverse complement.
CTGGAGGAAAATAAAACTTCATGGATTCTTTGGACTTCATAACTACAAATGTTTGGGATTTCGTGGCATCGTTTGTCTGTAAAGGTCACAGAGAATCCACACGAGAAACTCTGCAGATCTGTCCTCCAGAAATCTTCTCGACCAGTGGAAGGGGCGTGGCTTTCCACCCAGCTCACTGATGATCGGTAAGAATGGTTGCCATAGTGACGTTGACTCAGACCAATCACTGATGGTTCCAATATGGTGATGTCACTATCTTGAAAAATGGACTTCATTTGGTTGGAAAAGGTTTTTCAATGGATGATGTCACACTCACTATGTCCAGTTCTAATATACAGTCAATGACAGACTCAGCAGAATGACCTGAAAACAACAATAAGAAGCAGAAGTCTCCAGTTTACAGTGAGGTGGAGGATTCAGGTAAGTGTTCACCTGTGCTGCTGAAGTTCAAACAGGGTCACCAACAGAACCGAGATCCAAGCAGAGCAGCAACAGAATCAGAGAAACGGGGCAATCAGGAGTCTGCCCCATCCGATCCAAGTCCACCTGGACCAGACTGATGCTGCGGTTCTAGTCCAGACTGATCCAGGTGGATTAAGGTGGATCCAGGTGAAGCTCAACCAACTGAAGCAACACTGAGGACAACTGGAGAGCACCTTTCAAACCCAGGAGAACATCAGAAACGGCTCAGAGTTCCTCCTGGACGTATCTTCAGGTGATGGCTGTGTGGACCAATCACAGGTCTCCGTTTCGTCCCCCGGTCCGTTGTTTTCTCCTCCTGTAAAGAAGCTTCATGAATATTCCGTCTGCTCCTCCTCAGGTCTTTTGTCTGGCCGCAGACCTTCTCCAGCAGCTCATTGATTGATTCCTTCCTATTGTGTGCAGAAA
>NC_050532.1:28367232-28369267 GCF_002922805.2 Oryzias melastigma | reverse complement strand
GGGGAGGACTTACCTGCAGATGTGGAACGGCGTCCGTCTGACCTTTGGAGGGGTCGGCCGCTCAAAGTTCAGGCTGATCTGCAGTCGGAGTGCGAATGCGATCGATGCGGCTGGAGAACGTCAGAGCGCCGTGACGGCGTGCAGGAAGTCGATACCCACAAAGCCGCTCCGATACTTCTGTTTGCTCTGGGGGGTCCTTCTCCTAATCACTGCTGCTTTACAGGCTGTGCGGCCATCAGTGGACGAATTACTGGTGGCAGATGGAGGGGGGGGGCACTACAAACCTCTGTGGGGGTCTGACCCGCTCTCATCAGGCTGCAGTGTTTGAGGGGAGGGGGCGGGGCTTGGGATCAGGTGAGGAGGATCACAGGGCTTCAGGTGGAAGGCGTGACCCCCTGAGTGAACCAGAGACAGAGATGTGTTTATCTACAGGCGTGCTGCGGGGGACAGGTCGTAGCAAACACATAAGGGGGTCGTAGGTCAGATGAAGAAACAAACAATATCTGTGAAAAGTGATCGAGTGAAATTTTAAAAGTGACTGTGAACAAACAAACAAAGAAGAAGCTGCGATGTTAGTGGATCATCGGGATTGTTTCTGCTCTCCAGAACGTTCTGGTCTTTGCTAAATGTTCTGCTGTGAGAAAAAGGAGGAAAAGAAAAAGTAAAATGAGAAAACGATCAAGAAAGTAAGTCAGATCTTCAATGTCTCCATTTAAATGTCATCTGGTTATCTTCATGTTGAAGGTCAATCGGAGGTCGTTGGTTTGTTGTCAGCTTCAGCTGACGTGTAGAAACATGGACACGAACATGGAGACCAGAGTTCTGTGATCCACACCACAGACTGGTAACATTTCACTGATTATCCTCTGGTCACTGGACTGTCTCTACATGTCTCTTCTTTTTTTTTTTCCTGTTTTTGCTGCGATGGCGGTTCTCAGCCGTCGTGTTTACACGTTTAAATGTACATATGTGACTGTGTTACACGTACTGAGTAACCAGTAATGGAGATCGTGGTCGGACGTCACGATGATGTCATGTTTACAACTCGGGAAAAACAGCAGAACGGAGGTTTGATAAACGGACCGGATCCTCTTCACACTCGCAGGATTTCTGGTTCAGGTCGTTAATCGACCCGACTTCACTGTAAAGCACTCGGCTCCAGCTGAGATATGAGGCCAACGAAGCGGATTCGGAGCGCCGGAGAGGCCGGATCGGACTGGATTGGAGCGGACTGGATTGGAGCGGACTGGACCGGACTGGACTGGACTGTACCGGATGCAGTGAGAGAGCTTCTAAAGTTAGAGTAGATCAGGGTCCCCCCCTCCTACAGGTGAGTGTTACACAGACGGACCAGTTTCTTAATGTATTTTAGTCCTGGGGGGTCAAAGCCTTTAGCTTCAGAGCGAGTCGCCTGATGCCCCCCCTCCAGCTCTGCTACAGACCCTGGGGGCCCCCTCAGCGCCCCCCCTCGTCCCTTCCTTCTTCTGGGTGGGGGCCTGGTGATGGAGTAAAGATGTGGAGGGGCGCCAGAGACCCGGGCTGTGAAAACTAATTACCCTCCGTGGTAATTATGAGAGCGGCGCTCAGGTCTGACCTTGGCGAGGTTGTTCTGGAGGGGGGGGGCTGGTAACAGAAACCAAAGGAGTGTTCGCTCAGAACCGCCGTGAGATTTACACATTAGTGACTGAAACGTGCACGCAGAGGCAGAGTGCACGTAGATAAATCTCACATATGACACAACTGGGCCTCTGCAGCCCCGAGTGCACGAGCGCGCACGTTTAACCTTAATGAATGCTCGTGATGTCAGGGTAACGGAGGAAACGGCGTGCAGTCATTTATTTGCAGTTTCCCCCACAAGGTCACGGCGCGGCGCCCGAGGCGTTTCCCTGCACGCCGTTTGTTTAGACGGCTTAATCGACCATCTTAACCCGACCTGAAAAAGAAAGTTACATCAACAAGCTTCATTCTGCTGATGGAGACGAGCCCCCACCGACCTATGGAGGAGGAGAGGAGCAGAGGAGGAGAGGAGGAGGAG
>NC_050532.1:28366751-28367023 GCF_002922805.2 Oryzias melastigma | reverse complement strand
GAGAGGAGGGGAGAGGAGGAGAGAGGAGCAGAGAGGAGGAGAGAGGAGAACTCCGAGTCCAAACAGAGGATCCTGCTCTCTTTGTCTGAACTACAACATTCTGTTCCTCGTTTACTGCAGTTTACAGATGAATCCAGGCCTGGTACTGAGGACCACACTAGTACCTTCTAGTACTACAGTCTCTGGAGTTAAGGTTCATTCCATAGACAGTATATATGATACTGGACATAACAAGGTGTTGAGATTAACCCTAACTTGCACAGTGACGTGTG
>NC_050532.1:28364415-28366355 GCF_002922805.2 Oryzias melastigma | reverse complement strand
GAGAGAGGAGGAGAGAGGAGGAGAGGAGGAGAACTCTGAGTCCAAACAGAGGATCCTGCTCTCTTTGTCTGAACTACAACATTCTGTTCCTCGTTTACTGCACAGATGAATCCAGGCCTGGTACTGAGGACCACACTAGTACCTTCTAGTACTACAGTCTCAGGAGTTAAGGTTCATTCCATAGACAGTATATATGATACTGGACATAACAAGGTGTTGAGATTAACCCTAACTTGCACAGTGACGTGTGAACGGGAGAGTTCTGGACACCTGAAGTTCTGGGTGACGTTCACAAAGACCTTTCTTTGGACGTCGATGCGGTCGGTGTGAACGTCCCTTTAGAGGCTTCAAGTCCATCCTCTGGGAGGAGCTACACGGCCTGCTGCCGCGCCATCATGACTGAACCTCCACATCAATCGTGTTTACCGGTCCAGCTGAGACGTCTGCAAACGTTCAGATCCCCTTTAATGCCACGTTCTTCTTCATGGACTTTGTTATGATGTTTTGACCAATCAGAGTCCATCATCATGTCAGGTATGGATCCTCAAGACATGGATGAAGCCGTGACCACCGTCTGTCCTAACGTTTGATGATGGGATAAAACCCCTTTGGGCTCCGTCTGTCCTTCAGGCTCTTTCCTCAGAGCTGGTGGATTCACATCGGACACTCGTGGGGGGGGCGCCGGTCATGGGACGCTCTGCTGAGGTCCCACTAACTCACTGCAGGACGGCTGCAGTTCTACCGATTAGGCCTGCCCCCCCCCTCCCTCCACAGAGACCAAAGCCAATTTATTTGAGTCAGGCTGCTGGTGACACAAACGGAAGCTGTAACAGAGGTCACGCTGACCAAACTGCCCTCTGGGAAATATCAAGCAGCATTTATATAGTGGAGGAGTGAGCTGTTCTCCCTTTAACGCGCCGCCATCGGCACTTTTACACACGTCGTAAGAGCGCCACTGCGGCCCGTTCTCAGCAGCTCCGTCCTCGCCGCTTTACTGCTGACATTAACCCCCCCCCCCCCCCAGAGCCGTGGCCTTTCACTGAACACACAGCAACAGACCCGATATCGTTTCCAATCACCGCTTTGTGCTGCTTCAGCCTGAAGCTGGAGATGAGGAAAATCCAGGAGCACAGATGGAGGACGGGGGGGGTGGGGGGGGTGCTCAGATTCCACAGTTTTCCTGAGAACGTGAAGCTAACAGTCAGAGGAGAACGAGACCAGAGGACAGTTTAGCAAAGGAAGTTCTAGAAGAGACAGAACGAGACCAGGAGGGGAGCAGAGAAACAACAGACCATGCAGAATGAAAGGTCATCTACAAGCTCCACCCCTTTAGCCACTTTTAACCTATGTCCACCGCCGTTCACCCCCATTCACCACAGCAGGCTCCACCCACTTTTACTGAGGCATCTGATTGATCATTTGATAACTTAAATAACTTCTAATAAAGAAAATGTTATCATGAAATACCTCCACCTGTCCCATCTCTACGTCTCTCTCCTCCACCTGTCCCATCTCTGTGTGTCTCCTCCACCTGTCCCATCTCTGTGTCTCTGTCCTTCACCTGTCCCATCTCTGCGTCTCTCTCCTCCACCTGTCCCATCTCTACGTCTCTCTCCTCCACCTGTCCCATCTCTACGTCTCTCTCCTCCACCTGTCCCATCTCTACGTCTCTCTCCTCCACCTGTCCCATCTCTATGTCTCTCCTCCACCTGTCCCATCTCTGTGTCTCTCCTCCACCTGTCCCATCTCTGCGTTTCTCCTCCACCTGTCCCATCTCTGTGTTTCTCCTCCACCTGTCCCCGCCCTCCAGGTTCTCCAGCAGACTCTCTTTCTACCCCAGTGAGGTGTAAATGGGGGCTAACGGTGCCGAGCTGCAGCTCATTAGGTCGCTGGAGGACGCCGGTCCGTCCCACTGACTCCTCCTGACTTCATTAAACTCC